>NW_027636789.1:0-105530 GCF_936440315.1 Barbus barbus | reverse complement strand
ATTTAGGGCCCAAGCCAGTAAGGCGCAGGGCCCTATTGTTCTTCTAAGGATTATTAGGGCCCAAGCCAGTAAGGCGCAGGGCCCTATTGTTCTTCTAAGGATTATTATTTTTTTTTTTTTTTTTTTTTTTTTTTTTTTTTATTTCAATCATCCGGGCACTTTTGGGGGCCTTAACGTGCCCGAAAACTCTCGAAAATTGGCACGCACATTGGAACCTGCGGCCATTAGGACGCCGCTGAGGCTGGGACCCGGGCGTGGCACAGGGGCTCTACGGCGCCCCCTGGAAAATTGTCAGAAAACTTGATGTATAGCTCACACATACTTGCACGTATTCATATGAAACTCGGTACACATATAGAACTCATTGAGCCGAACAACTTCCGCACAGCATGTCTTAGGCTCCGCCCAACAGGAAGTCGGCTATTCAGGGCTGTTTAAAAAGCGCATGCTCTGGAATTTGATATACTCCTCTGAGGATTTCCATACGATTGCCACCAAACTCGGTGAACATGATCTCAAGACATTGGGGACGCTAAATTGCGAAGATATTTTTGATATGTCGAACGGTTTGCCCGTGGCGAGGCGATGAAGTTATGGCGAAAAATGAGACCCAGGAAATGCCTAATAACGTCCACATACATTGTATGATGTAGATCAAACTTCAGTGATTTGTTCGTTGTATGATGCCGATCGGATAGATGTGACTATTATGACTGAAAGTTATAGCGCCACCAACTGGCTGCAGGAAGTGTGTCGTTTTCAAAATGCTTTCAATTCAGCATCTTCTTTTTACTCGATTTGCTTCAAACTTCACCAGAATAATGTCAAAACACGGCCGATGTAAAACTGTGAAGGGAATATTGATATCTAAAATTATGTTGCCATGGCAACGTGTCAAAGTTGAAAATTCGTTTCTGGTGATTTTGAGGCAGATAACATGTTTAGAATGTCATGAAACTCAACACACATATCAGTATTAATGATAGTTAGACACTGGAAAAAGCTCATAAACGGGCGTGGAAGAGACACTCTATAGCGCCACCTTTTGTCAAAAATGAGGGGGTTAGTTTTAGCTACAGACCCCAAACTCGGTACATAAATTGTTCTAATTAATCCGGACAACTTTCTAATTTACAGTCATTAGCTACGACCAACAGGAAGTCGGCTATATTTATTTTAATGTGGATTTTTTTTTAAAACGGGCTGTAAACAAATTAATACTCCTCCAAGCAGAAACACTGAAATCACACCAAACATTTTTTATCATGATGCCAAAATACTGAAGATGCTAAATTGCGGACGGATTTAGGATATCTTGAACGATGATTTAATGGCAATTTATTAAAGTTACAGTAAAAAAGAGAAAACTTTTTTTTTTTTATCTTTTAAGAGCAGCTTCCAAACACTTCATAAAAAATTACATACACAGAACAATACAGTCTGAGAATATGTGATTAATTTCATGAATTTACAATACACTATGCAGAGGAGAAAATTAAAAAACTATCAGAGCTGCTTCTGAGTGAGAGCTCCCTGTCACTGCAGCTGAGTGAGGGGGTGGGGTGGGGTGTGAGTGACTGTGTGAGTGACTGTGTGGATTGAGGAGCTGGGTGAGAGAGAGAAAGAGAGAGAGGGTCTGTTTTTTAAAATCTTTAAAAAATGCTTATAAATCATTAAAGATTTTGATAACACTTTATAATAAGGTCTCATTTCTTAACATTAGGAAATGCATTAATTAACGTGAACTAACAATGAAAAATATATTTTTACAGCATGTTAATTCTTCCATGATAGTATGAACTAACAAAGAACAATTTTTTTTAAAGCATTTATTAATCTTTTTAATGTTAGAAAAATAGTCATGTTCAAAAGATAAACTTTAAAATTTAATAATATATTAATACATTTTGGAATTAATATTGATCAACATTAAATGGTATATAATTATTAATGTTTATATAGATATATATATAATGATAGCTACAGACACCAAACTCGGTACATAAATTGTTCTTATTAATCCGGACAACTTTCTAATTCACAGACATTAGCTACGACCAACAGGAAGTCGGCTATATTTATTTTAATGTGTTTTTTTTTTAAAAACGGGCTGTAAACAAATTCATACTCCTCCAAACAGAAACACGTAAATCACACCAAACATTTTTTCTCATGATGCCAAAATACTGACGATGCTAAATTGCGGACGGATTTAGGATATCTTGAATGATGATTTAATGGCAATTTATTAAAGTTACAGTAAAAAAGAGAAAACCTTTTTTTTTTTTCTTTTAAGAGCAGCTTCCAAACACTTCATAAAAAATTACATACACAGAACAAGACAGTCTGAGGATATGTGATTAATTTCATGAATTTACAATACACTATGCAGAGGAGAAAATAAAAAAACTATCAGAGCTGCTTCTGAGTGAGAGCTCCCTGTCACTGCAGCTGAGTGAGGGGTGGGCTGTGAGTGACTGTGTGGATTGAGGAGCTGGGTGAGAGAGAGAGAAAGAGAGAGAGGGTCTGTTTTTTAAAATCTTAAAAAAATGCTTATAAATCATTAAAGATTTTGATAACACTTTATAATAAGGTCTCATTTCTTAACATTAGGAAATGCATTATTTAACGTGAACTAACAATGAAAAATATATTTTTACAGCATGTTAATTCTTCCATGATAGTATGAACTAACAAAGAACAATTTTTTTTAAAGCATTTATTAATCTTTTTGATGTTAGAAAAATAGTCATGTTCAAAAGATAAACTTTAAAATGTAATAATATATTAACACATTTTGGAATTAATATTGATCAACATTAAATGGTATATAATTATTAATGTTTATATATATATATATAATGATAGCTACAGACACCAAACTCGGTACATAAATTCTTCTTATTAATCCGGACAACTTTCTAATTTACAGTCATTAGCTACGACCAACAGGAAGTCGGCTATATTTATTTTAATGTGGGTTTTTTTTTTTAAACAGGCTGTAAACAAATTCATACTCCTTCAAGCAGAAACACAGAAATCACACCAAACATTTTTTCTCATGATGCCAAAATACTGAAGATGCTAAATTGTGGACGGATTTAGGATATCTTGAACGGTGTTTTAATGGCAATTTATTAAAGTTACAGAAAAAAGAGGAAACTTCTTTTTTTTTATCTTTTAAGAGCAGCTTCCAAACACTTCATAAAAAATTACATACACAGAGCAATACAGTTTGAGGATATGTGAATAATTTCATGAATTTACAATACACTATGCAGAGGAGAAAATTTTAAAACTATCAGAGAGTTGTTAGAATGCTTCTGAGTGAGGGGTGGGGGTGGGGTGTGAGTGACTGTGTGAGTTGAGTGTGGATTGAGAGGCTGGGTGAGAGAGGGTCTGTTTTTTTAAATCTTTAAAAAATGCTTATAAATCATTAAAGATTTTGATAACTCTTTATAATAACACTTTATAATAATATATATATAGCCTGGATCCAAACTGGAGCTCGAATAATCTCAAGTTAGCTCAGAATTAGTATCCTGAGGTAGAAGTAGAAAGCAATAGGAAAATAATTAGCGTAGCTGCTGTTCATAATATTTTAGGAAATCTTGTGTATTTGATCACATGTAACTAAAGTACAAGGTTATGAAATGCATTATATGTATGTTTAGTTTAGATAATGCAGTTGTGCATAAAATACAGCAACTTCTTTTTGCATTTTATGTTGTGTAGTATTTATAATAATAAGCAAGTACACCGCAGGGACTTGAACCCCATCCAGGTGAGGAACCTGGAGTACCATTACCAGTGTATTTTTGCTTTGTCTTATTATTTAGATTGTAGGTAAAGCAAAAAACTTGTATTACCAACAGCATGTTTATTTATAAACACATTATTTAGTATTTATTGTGAATCAAAATGACGTCAAAAATGGCTGGCAAGCTACATATACATTTGCATTAATATATATTAAAACACAACCTTTTGATTTAAGAATCACAATAACAATATTGCTTAAAATTAAAATGCATTTATGCCTAATTGTAAAAGTAAATTTCATACAATATATTTAACAATTTTCACCTGTAATTGCTGCTTATGAGTTTTACTTTATTTATATTTTACATGTTTATTTATTTTTAACACATGCTGTTGCAATGCAAGAAAAACAAAACCTTTTTTGTTGTTATCTTACTGATGTATTTAAAAAAGAAAATATGATATTTATTAAGGAGTTGTTTATTTTACATGATTACAAAACAGTACATTTTTGTGTATGTATAAATTATGGATATTCATATTACAATGAACAGAAAAATATTTTTCTTTTTGAAATTCTGATACTGGCTTAACAAGGATCCAGAGGATAAGAGATAAGCTCTTTCAACATGGTCCTTGTTTCTTTCACCAAGTAACCAGAACTACATTTAACTGATAAAGAGGAGCACATAAGAATGAAATTAACCCAGTAATGTTCTCATGAAGTAATATGGACCGTTATAATACAATGAACAAAGCAGTATGTTTTTTTAATATATTTATTTATTTTTAGAAATTCTGATACTGGCTTAACAAGGATCCAGAGGATAAGAGATAAGCTCTTTCAACATGGTCCTTGTTTCTTTCACCAAGTAACCAGAACTACATTTAACTGATAAAGAGGAGCACATAAGAATGAAATTAACCCAGTAATGTTCTCATGAAGTAATATGGACCGTTATAATACAATGAACAAAGCACTATGTTTTTTTAATATATTTATTTATTTTTAGAAATTCTGATACTGGCTTAACAAGGATCCAGAGGATAAGAGATAAGCTCTTTCAACATGGTCCTTGTTTCTTTCACCAAGTAACCAGAACTACATTTAACTGATAAAGAGGAGCACATAAGAATGAAATTAACCCAGTAATGTTCTCATGAAGTAATATGGACCGTTATAATACAATGAACAAAGCAGTATGTTTTTTTAATATATTTATTTATTTTTAGAAATTCTGATACTGGCTTAACAAGGATCCAGAGGATAAGAGATAAGCTCTTTCAACATGGTCCTTGTTTCTTTCACCAAGTAACCAGAACTACATTTAACTGATAAAGAGGAGCACATAAGAATGAAATTAACCCAGTAATGTTCTCATGAAGTAATATGGACCGTTATAATACAATGAACAAAGCAGTATGTTTTTTTAATATATTTATTTATTTTTAGAAATTCTGATACTGGCTTAACAAGGATCCAGAGGATAAGAGATAAGCTCTTTCAACATGGTCCTTGTTTCTTTCACTAAGTAACCAGAACTACATTTAACTGATAAAGAGGAGCACATAAGAATGAAATTAACCCAGTAATGTTCTCATGAAGTAATATGGACCGTTATAATACAATGAACAAAGCAGTATGTTTTTTTAATATATTTATTTATTTTTAGAAATTCTGATACTGGCTTAACAAGGATCCAGAGGATAAGAGATAAGCTCTTTCAACATGGTCCTTGTTTCTTTCACCAAGTAACCAGAACTACATTTAACTGATAAAGAGGAGCACATAAGAATGAAATTAACCCAGTAATGTTCTCATGAAGTAATATGGACCGTTATAATACAATGAACAAAGCAGTATGTTTTTTTAATATATTTATTTATTTTTAGAAATTCTGATACTGGCTTAACAAGGATCCAGAGGATAAGAGATAAGCTCTTTCAACATGGTCCTTGTTTCTTTCACCAAGTAACCAGAACTACATTTAACTGATAAAGAGGAGCACATAAGAATGAAATTAACCCAGTAATGTTCTCATGAAGTAATATGGACCGTTATAATACAATGAACAAAGCACTATGTTTTTTTAATATATTTATTTATTTTTAGAAATTCTGATACTGGCTTAACAAGGATCCAGAGGATAAGAGATAAGCTCTTTCAACATGGTCCTTGTTTCTTTCACCAAGTAACCAGAACTACATTTAACTGATAAAGAGGAGCACATAAGAATGAAATTAACCCAGTAATGTTCTCATGAAGTAATATGGACCGTTATAATACAATGAACAAAGCAGTATGTTTTTTTAATATATTTATTTATTTTTAGAAATTCTGATACTGGCTTAACAAGGATCCAGAGGATAAGAGATAAGCTCTTTCAACATGGTCCTTGTTTCTTTCACCAAGTAACCAGAACTACATTTAACTGATAAAGAGGAGCACATAAGAATGAAATTAACCCAGTAATGTTCTCATGAAGTAATATGGACCGTTATAATACAATGAACAAAGCAGTATGTTTTTTTAATATATTTATTTATTTTTAGAAATTCTGATACTGGCTTAACAAGGATCCAGAGGATAAGAGATAAGCTCTTTCAACATGGTCCTTGTTTCTTTCACTAAGTAACCAGAACTACATTTAACTGATAAAGAGGAGCACATAAGAATGAAATTAACCCAGTAATGTTCTCATGAAGTAATATGGACCGTTATAATACAATGAACAAAGCAGTATGTTTTTTTAATATATTTATTTATTTTTAGAAATTCTGATACTGGCTTAACAAGGATCCAGAGGATAAGAGATAAGCTCTTTCAACATGGTCCTTGTTTCTTTCACCAAGTAACCAGAACTACATTTAACTGATAAAGAGGAGCACATAAGAATGAAATTAACCCAGTAATGTTCTCATGAAGTAATATGGACCGTTATAATACAATGAACAAAGCAGTATGTTTTTTTAATATATTTATTTATTTTTAGAAATTCTGATACTGGCTTAACAAGGATCCAGAGGATAAGAGATAAGCTCTTTCAACATGGTCCTTGTTTCTTTCACCAAGTAACCAGAACTACATTTAACTGATAAAGAGGAGCACATAAGAATGAAATTAACCCAGTAATGTTCTCATGAAGTAATATGGACCGTTATAATACAATGAACAAAGCAGTATGTTTTTTTAATATATTTATTTATTTTTAGAAATTCTGATACTGGCTTAACAAGGATCCAGAGGATAAGAGATAAGCTCTTTCAACATGGTCCTTGTTTCTTTCACCAAGTAACCAGAACTACATTTAACTGATAAAGAGGAGCACATAAGAATGAAATTAACCCAGTAATGTTCTCATGAAGTAATATGGACCGTTATAATACAATGAACAAAGCACTATGTTTTTTTAATATATTTATTTATTTTTAGAAATTCTGATACTGGCTTAACAAGGATCCAGAGGATAAGAGATAAGCTCTTTCAACATGGTCCTTGTTTCTTTCACCAAGTAACCAGAACTACATTTAACTGATAAAGAGGAGCACATAAGAATGAAATTAACCCAGTAATGTTCTCATGAAGTAATATGGACCGTTATAATACAATGAACAAAGCAGTATGTTTTTTTAATATATTTATTTATTTTTAGAAATTCTGATACTGGCTTAACAAGGATCCAGAGGATAAGAGATAAGCTCTTTCAACATGGTCCTTGTTTCTTTCACTAAGTAACCAGAACTACATTTAACTGATAAAGAGGAGCACATAAGAATGAAATTAACCCAGTAATGTTCTCATGAAGTAATATGGACCGTTATAATACAATGAACAAAGCAGTATGTTTTTTTAATATATTTATTTATTTTTAGAAATTCTGATACTGGCTTAACAAGGATCCAGAGGATAAGAGATAAGCTCTTTCAACATGGTCCTTGTTTCTTTCACCAAGTAACCAGAACTACATTTAACTGATAAAGAGGAGCACATAAGAATGAAATTAACCCAGTAATGTTCTCATGAAGTAATATGGACCGTTATAATACAATGAACAAAGCAGTATGTTTTTTTAATATATTTATTTATTTTTTGAAATTCTGATACTGGCTTAACAAGGATCCAGAGGATAAGAGATAAGCTCTTTCAACATGGTCCTTGTTTCTTTCACCAAGTAACCAGAACTACATTTAATCAAACCATGAATTAATTAACAACTAATTAGATTAAATAAGCAATCTAAATTGTCATTTAACTTATAAGCCATTATCATTTAACACGTTTTTCAACAAATTCAAATGTGTATGTCTTCAAAAGTACAAAAAACAGCCTCATGTGTGCTAAAGTAAACTGGCACAACATTTGCATGCACTGAAAAATGTTCAATGTTTTTTACATACACATGATCAATTAAAGTTCCTTTCTCGGTTGTTGGTTCTTTAACGTGTTGAATATATCCCTTGTTTGCCATAAAAGAACAGAGGGATTGGGAATTTAATACGTTATTATTAAAATCACCAACAAGCACAACTTTATTGCAAATTGTTGATACCAAATTAATCAACTTGTCTAAGTTTTGTTTAAAAACAGACAATGGATATGTTGGAGGTCTGTAAATAACACCAAGCAATATGTCCTTTTCAATGAAGTGTGTTAACATGCATTCCAAATTAAGATTTGGGACTGTTATAGTATTATTTGCTACACCACATGCTGTATACAACCCAACTCCACCATGTTGTTGTGCTTTCAAATCTTTGAAAGGAGGAAAATTGCTTGTGTAAGCAGCACAACGAGAAAGACCCACAAATGTGTAGTTTTCTAAGTGCACATTTTCAGACGGATATGATTCAGGCAGCCATGTTTCAGTTAAAGCAATACATGCCGGTTTGAACTGTTGAACACAAACATTCAAATCTTGTTTATGACAATGCAAACTTTGTACATTCAGCAAAAACAGTGAAAAAGAATTCTGTTGTGCTGTCAAATATAACTCATCATGTACCATAAAACATGGCATTTCTTGTACAGCCTCAAAAACTTTTTCATTACAATAAATACTTTTTTCTTTAAAATCTTTAATAGTCAAACCAGACAAACTTCTTACTCGACTCAGTGCAACATAAGCCTGGCCAGTGGAAAAAACTTTTTTTAAACCAACAACAGCACAATCCACAGTTAAACCCTGTACTTTATGGACTGTGCACGCCCAAGCCAATTTCAAAGGAAACTGTCGTCGAAAACCACCATTCCTGCACGCATTTTCCTCTTCTACGTGTAAAGGAGTTGAGTTAAGCAATTTTTCTGCCTCAGCCAAACATTGTTTACGTCTTTTAAACCCTACATGACCATCATCAAAATGGACGTACACAGCTTTGGGTAATTTATTTTTATCGGCACGCACAATGTGTGTCACTGTGCCACAAACCCCATTAACTAAGCCATCATTGACATCAATATTTTTAATTAACATGACACGTGCATTTATGCCTAAAAGCAACTTTGCTGGCAAGCACGTATTATAAACCTTTACATGATGACCAGCGATTAACTCTACTTTGCCAGACTTTTTACTACGGGCAAAATCTTCTGCCTCTATGGTTTCAACCTCTGAGCAGATATTAATTAACTGCTTTAAGTTGTGCTCATCTACTTCATCATTAGTAGCAAAAATGTGTAAAGCATCATTATCACTCTCACCTGTGTCACATTTTGCTAACATCTCCAAATCTTCTTTGCTCAGTGGAGATTTTTTACTTCGTTTCCTTAAACGGTTTAATAATTCAGCAAATTTGCTGTCTTTTTGCCTTACTACCTGTGTTAATTCCACAACACTAAAACAATTACTCCACAGTCCGAGTCCTGGTACTTCCGTATATAATGGTTTCCCCTTCACAGGTGGCAATTGGAAAAAATCCCCAACTGCTATAACACAAACATTACCAAAAGGAGAAAAGTCTCCAGTTTGTTTAATTTGACGTAATCTTCCATGAATGTATGCCAACAGTTTATGATCTACCATTGAGATCTCATCTATGATTAAAATCTGAAGGCCATGGAATTTCGCCCGCAAAGAATTTAACTTCTCTTCTCCCAAAGGTGTGTATGGCAACTTCACATCTGTGCCAATACAAAATGTATTATGAATTGTTGAAGCTTGCAAATTAAATGCTGCAATTCCTGTAGGAGCAGTTAATACAACACACATGTCATCTGGGTGTAGAGCAATTTGCGACAATAATCTTGTTGCTTCATATTTTATTGCTTTAATTAAATGGCTTTTGCCAGTTCCTGCTCCACCAGTAACAAAAACATGAAAAGGTTTAGGGTTTTCACCTCTAATTTTACTTAAACACCATTGTCTAATTTTATAGAAAACAGAAATCTGTGTTTTGTTTAAAGAGCGAATTAAGCTTAACCCATCTGAGCGACTCAGACAATTGTCCTTTTTGTCTATTTGAGACACCGGTGCATTATCAGTTGCTAAATCTGGTATAGAACTTTCATATTCTTCGCTTTGCTGGCCAATCTCATGTCTAATCTGTTTACATTCCATACGGTCTAATTGTTGTTCAGGACAAAGTGCACACCATGCGTCTTCTAATATGCCCTCATCATCAACAGCCGTTTGTGCAGTATCTAAAACATCTGCATCCTTTTCAAAAAGTGCTCTATTCATATCCACTATATTTTTAACCAAGTGAACAGATCCATCACTAAAACAAACATTACCTTCCTTATAAAATTGTTGATAATTACTATACTGCTCTGGTTTTAACTGATTATCTACACGATAAGGAAGAAACAATTGTAATACACTGAGATAAAATTTTTCAGGATTCTTTGTTACTGAAAATCGAGCAAATCGCACAACAGCAGGCTGAGTACGAGTTCTTTTTACAATAAAACCCAAATTGTTTTCCAACCTAATTTTATTGGTGCAAGACTGACCTTTGTATACAATGCGATATTCAGACGCAAATGTAGCCAAACACATATCATCAAAAATGCTCTGATTTGGCCTGTTCTTATAGCGATCAACAAAACTTGTCATCCACATTTCTTCAATGTTCAGATTCTGAGATTCTAACTTGTTTTGTATAACACTCAGAGGCAAACTCATACGTACAGTATCTTCACCTGTAGGAATAAATTGAACATGTCTCGAACACTCTTTTAAATGCATATTTGTTAACCTATAAACTGCTTCTTGTGCACTAACCTCACGATTATGTAAATACACACTGCCTAATTTCCTCAAAGCCTGTCTTGCATCTACATTACCCTGAGTTGCTGATTCTCGCTGTGCATTAGCTAACAATAAACCCATTTCTCGTTCAGACTTTGAAATATATGAAATTATGTAAACAATACAGGCATAAGCATCTGTTACATACTGAATGTCCATATTAGCATTCCAGCACTTAAGGCTAAACTTGTTATATTGATTAACCCATACTTCATGCAATTGTCGTTTCAAGACAATGTGTGTTCTATTATTAATGCATCTATATGCCATTTCAAATAATTCCTGATTTATTCCGACACCATTAAACAAACTTTCTAGAGAATTAAACTGCTCTTCTGAAACCGCTTTCTTAAGTGCCGTCATTATGCTTTGAGAATATTCTACCAATGTGTTATCATTTACATTTGTACTTTTACTTTCACTTTGACTATTACCTTTATTGGACAGGTTTTCCTCATCTTCTACTTTTCTGTGACATATGAATGTTCGCATTGATGGTGGTTTAGGAAAATTAAAACGACAAACAGTATTTTTCTTTTTACACGTTTTAGAATGATGTTTACTGTGACACTGCACAGATGTAACAATACTCTGCAAATCATCATCTTCACTGGACACCTCGCATGTAACATATTTATCTATAAATTTGACAACTTCTTCATCAGAATTCTTGCCTATTTGTGGAGCATTTTTTATCCAGAACAAACAATGGACATGGGGAGAACCACGTTGTTGAAATTCCACCCTATAAAAGTAATCCATAATTTCCCCTATGGGTTGAACAGGAGACATAAGCACCTCTTTCAAAAAACAATGCCACCTAAAATCAAACATGCGAGCTGCAGTAACAGGATTACGACGCAAAAGCTCACATTTTTCAGCCCATTCTAATTGTTCTAATGTTTCATTTCTGCCTTCATTTTTTAAAATAGTTGTCATTATATTTGTCCATCTCATATCAGCAGATGAGAACGAGCAAAACCAAGTGGGAATACCTAGCTGTCTGACCATGGCAAACAAATCTTTTTGCACACCTTGCCAAAATGCTGGAGTGCCACGAATGGGCTTCAAAAATCTATAGCCTTCATCAAAATTAAGCACTTTCCTCAAGGACTCAGTGTCTTTAAACATTTCACTGGGAATGGATTTACTACTTCCTTGCCCTTTTCTTAAAGCAATAGATACATTAGACAATACCTTTTCAATTTCTGATAGATACTGTGCATAAAAAATATATTCAATATTTTGCGCAAATCTACAATCTGCATGCAAAATTCGATTATTAAAATATCGTGACAATGTTAATCTCTGTGCCCTTTTGTCACGATAAGTTGAAAAACCATTAGGAAATAAAACAGGAAAACATTTAGCTTCATTTGTCTCATCAGCAAGCATTTTCACTGGATTATTCCCTTCAGCAGGGGCAAGGCTCAAAATACCATCAAAATACTGATCAAGTACTTCTTGCCCAATGTCTACAGGTTGCAGACACGTATCCATAAACACACAGTGCTGTTGCCTATCATGTAACCCCTCATCAACATTTATGTTTTCAAATTCAGTCTCCGTAATGTGATTTGTATCGTCATCATTATCTTGTCTAATAAACTCATTTAACCAATCATCATTAAAAACAATATCTGTATAGTATTTGTTAGATTTTTTTAAGTAACACAGTGCATGTTTAATATTTGTTGTATCTACATACTGATACTTATAATGACCTTTATATGTCAGCTTCCGCTTTAACTTTACACATATTAAAGAGCCTTCAGTTTCTGTTCTTGGCAAAACATTTGTTGTGTCTTTAACATTAGATGGTACACACGTAATAGGGCCATGAACTCCATTTTGCCCACCTTTTGGTAGAGCTAACATTTTCATGAATGGAATATGCAATGATATCAAATGTTGCTCTAAACTATTGAGACAATGCAGTTCTTTAGGTATGGGTTGTAGTTCTAGATTGTTAACAGCACTTTCAGCTGGCATTTCCCTTTTTTTCAATTTAGAATGACAACTAAAGCAAATCCAACGCTGACCTTTACATGAATCTGCCATTTCGCAGGGAATAACACAATTATCACCACACTTATGCAAAAAATTATCTGTAATACATTTATTAGCCACAAATAACATTGCTGAATCTTTATTATAATTTTTTGTTTTACAGCATAATACTTGCTGTTTAAATAACAATCGGTGGCAAACACAACAAACAAATTCTGGGCCAAAACTAACCTTATCTATAAACTGCTTTTTAATAAAATCACAAACCTGTTGCTTTTCTTTTAATTGTTGTCTTCTCATCTTGTTAATTCTTTTTACATTTTCTTTATGTAATGAACTATTATGATATTTTAACTTACTACTTTGTTTTACAGCATGTCTATGTGTTTCATTGTCATAGTATTTCAGTGTACTATATTTCTTCACTCTACTTTTATATTGTTCATTGTCACGATATTTCACTTTGTTGTACTCATTTACTTTGCGTTTATATTGCTCATTGTCACGATATTTCACTTTGTTGTACTCATTTACTTTGCGTTTATATTGCTCATTGTCACGATATTTCACTTTGTTGTACTCATTTACTTTGCGTTTATATTGCTCATTGTCACGATATTTCACTTTGTTGTACTCATTTACTTTGCGTTTATATTGCTCATTGTCACGATATTTCACTTTGTTGTACTCTTTTACTTTGCGTTTATATTGCTCATTGTCACGATATTTCACTTTGTTGTACTCATTTACTCTACGTTTATATTGCACATTGTTCAAGTATTTCATCTTGTTGTATTCAATTTGTTTACATCTGAATTGCTCATTTTTTTCATATTTCAACCGATTGTACTCATTCACTTTACATTTATGTTGCTGGTTTTCAACATATTTTTTCTTACTTGCTTCTTTTAAAGACTCTTTATATAAAATATTGCTATGATATCTTGTGCTATTAACATTTTTCATGTGTTTTTGAAACTCTGCATTGCAATGATACTTCTCCAAAACACGTTGATTGAAATAGTCTTTATGCAAACTTGTGCGCACTAGAACTTTTTTTTTTACTCTTTTTAATAAATAATACCTTTTAAAATATGCACTCCTTTTATCTGATACATCCTTATTTGTATCTCCAGAAACAGAATCTTGCTCCTCTTGATTCACATAAATTTTGTTTAGTATCTTTACTTTCTGTCTTGTACACATATGTTTTCCATCATTGCGCTGTTCATTCTGACACAGCTTATAACACATCTGGCTATTAGGTTGTTTCACACAAATAACAACTTCATAGTGATTTTCATTACAGTGCTGTAGATATATACCTTGATTGCACGTTTTTTCATACATACAACTGTACTTTAACCATTTCTCATTATGATATGTATAGATATCCACCCCTAGATAATTAGCCATTGCTTGTATCTCTACTTCTGTTGCCCATGACCCGACAAACCTCATTTTGGATCTAGATAAATAATCTTCCATAGATGAATACTGGCATCTTAACAGATTCCTATATTGTACACTATGTAATTCCATATGTTTCACAATTGCAAGTCTAACTGCCCGATGAGCTTTTTGTGAACCACTTATTCCTTGTGCCACTGCCCTGAAAAAACAATTTCCATCACCTTCAATATTAACTGTTTTACAAGGAGGGCCCATTGTTCTGCTGGTTGTTGGAAAAAGTACATTTTCACCATTAAACTCTATGTGAAGTTTACTACTCAAGTTTTGTTTTACTTCAGTACACAGGGGACTGAAATTAAAAATTATTTTATTCTCATTACCTAAACAAAGTACATCTGAACTTGCATCAGTTTTGGAAATACTTTCAGGTATTTCAGTCTTTTTCTCTAAAGATAATTTTTCTTTCTTAATAACCACACTTTCTGTCTCTTCTTCCACACTCACATTTGTACATTGATGTCTCCTTTTCTTACCCACACAGCTCTTTTTTTGAGTTTCATAATTTATGTTTTCTGAGTGACTACTAGATATTTTTTGGCTTTTTAGTAGAACACAAACACCACATATTTCAAAGACCTTCACGTTTCCTCCAAAACAGGAAGCCAAATTTTGGATGTGCCTCAAAACACAGCTCAATGAATTAAAATATAGAACCACACTGAAGCCATTACCATCAACCATCCCAGTACTGCTACGTGCATGAGAATCAACCACAGCAAACCGATCATTTTGCTTAATAATAGCACAGGTACTACTATTCAAGGTAAAAAAGCATGTGTCATATTTTGCAAACATTGTTTGCAAACCATCGACTAATGTCACACATGCACCAGATCTAATAAATTCTCCATCAACCACATCTACATGTCCAGAAACAAAATCGCCATATTCAAATTTGAATGCATTTTTACACAACACATATTCTTTAGGAAGATCTTGAATGCACAACAACTTGTCCTTTGAATCGCTTATTAAACCACTTTGACGCAAAGTTCTATATAAACTATCACCAGTATTTACAACATTATCTAGATCTATATTTTCCCATGAGAACACACTATGTACATTATGCATTGCCATAGCAGACAAACTAATTGCAACACACTGTTTTCCTGGCCATTTGAACTTACGGTCACCCTGATGAAATGATCCACGAACACAAGTAATACTTTCTGCTTGATTTAATTTAGATGCTAATATATCTTCACTCTCATTTGCTGTACACACATCTATTTCTCCAACAGTATCACCATTGCCAATTTGTGGCATATCTAATGAGGTTACGTTTACACTGATGCCACACATACTAAAGTTTTCAGCGCTCAGACTTCTCATTAAATTATCAATGTGCAAAAATAGGTCTTGCCAATTTGTGTTGAAAACAATAACTGATGTTCCAATGTCTGATCCCAAACCACTTGCGTTTCGAACATTACAGTCAACAACGACATAAAAATCATTATGTCTCACAATAGCACATGTGTCTCCTTTTATGTTGACCAAACAACATTCATGAATAAACAAAATCTCCTGTAATTTCTCATACAAGTCACACTTTCCTCCATTTACTGATTGCTCTATTGTTACTTGGCATGTTTTATTGAAAACAACATATTGCCCACCAAACCAGTGAGAAAAGCGACTGTCTCCATAACTCTCTGTCATTTTTTTACAGCTAAGCACATCATTGACCAATTTATTCCCCTCACTACGAATATCATGAAGGTCAGATTTTGGCCAAGTACACACATTATGTATCTTGTGCTTAACAACTGAAACTACACTGCAGGCTACTCCCACAAACTCCTCATCCACCTCTGCAGACTTCAATCTAACCTCATTCCCAGCTACAATGCCCACCACATCTGGACAAATACAAGAATCAGAATTAGAAACATCGGTCTTACTCTTGTTGCTCAATGGCTTACGCTGCATTCGAAATCTCTTCAGCTTAGGCATCTAAAGACAAAAAAATTAAATCACAATATCATCACACAATATACAATAATTTAAAACATTACATATATGTTAACATCTTTATACATTTAGAATATGAAAATTGTATGTGCATAAAAATACCAAACTTACAAACAAAATATACATTTTAAACTAATTACATAATACTCTTAATCTTAGACATGTATATTTAGTTGAACTCAATATTTTTTATTATATTATCTCAAATATATTGTATAATTCTCAGTAAATTTGAGTCTCAATTTTCAAGTAACATTAAATATTTGGTAATGTTGTACACTGGCATATATTAATTGAATTACATTATAAAATATATTACAATAAAAAATGAAATATTACAATTGCAATCATACTACACAATATTATTCCTTTACTATATTTCAGGTCAAATAAATGCTGCATTACTAACCATAAGAGGCTTGTTTTAGAAATATTTTAAGGAGCTTATAAAAAAACAAACCTATGCATACTTCTGTATATAGAAAAACTTTCAGTATACAGCATTGTAAACATAGTATATGGTATTCTTCATTCATGTAGTCCCTAATAAACTAACAACAAACTCTGCAGTTCAGTGTTAACCAAATTGTAAACTTCAATGTCAGCTAACTACACATTAAACACTAACAAATGTTTCCGATTGAAACACATAACAAGTATTGAATACATTTTCCTCTATTTACTATACACTACAAACTACAAATTATACACCCAGTATTTACAAATACTAGTTAGTAAATAAATTTACAATATTCAGAAACACAGCTGACATATTTATTTTCTTCTTTTTTGTAACTCTGACCTGCTTGTAAATTCACCTCTTTTAACACAAAACAGTAATCCTTCCAACAACAATGTCAACAGTCACACCCCTTCATCACACCTATTTAAACCATCCACTTAACAGCTACTTCAGCTAAACAATTACAATTCTTACACCAATAATGCTTGTATTATTCATAAAAATACACTATAATCAAATAGAAAACTTAAACTGAACAAAAGTACAACATTGCTCAAAACTACCATTAAAGACGTCATGTAACAAACATTTTTTTTTTTTAATTCTACATATA
Organism: Barbus barbus; assembly: GCF_936440315.1. Classification (NCBI taxonomy): domain Eukaryota; kingdom Metazoa; phylum Chordata; class Actinopteri; order Cypriniformes; family Cyprinidae; genus Barbus; species Barbus barbus. The sequence continues at coordinate 87,985 of NW_027636789.1, read as the reverse complement.
TATTATACTTATTAAAATATTACAAACCAATGCCATATAACAAATTCACATAACATATTCTAAAACTATTACAGTACTTTCAGTGCAACACGTTTTCTCAAACTATCAATCACATTCCTATCCCTAAAAGTATTTGCTTTAAATATTTAATTATATTACACACAGCCATACAAAAGTTTCAGCTGTTTGCAAGCTATTTAAAATACATTAGTGCTTTTCTTTCAACAAAAATACATAAAAATACTTAAAAATACCACTCAGTTTTGACATCACATGAATAATATTTATTTTTAAATATATTTAAATGAACATATTAAAATAGCGAATGGACATTCTCATAATATTTTGTAAAATTACTGCTTCTATTTGGATCAAATGCATGCAAGCTTGCTGAGTATGTCTTACAAAAAACATTTTTCAAATCTAAACAACCCCAAACTTATAAATAGTAGTGTAAAATAAACAGACATTCAGTTGCATGCATTGCAACTGAAATGACAACTATTTCTTAGTGCCTGGCACAGTTACACTATTCTTCTTATAATCACTAACTACATGCAAACTCTAAATACATAAATAAATACAAAAATAACACACACAACAAATTATGTTTTAAATGTCCCATAACTCTAAGGACTAAAAACACAGAAAATAAGACTTAAACTCAAGACTACTTATTGAAATATCATACATTTAAAATTACAAATCATTCTAAACAAACAAATTTATTTTAACTTATTTTATAAAACACCTGAGATATTTTAATGCCCCCATCTTTAACCAATGACCACTTAACCAATCAGCTTTACCATCTCCTTTCCACAGCACAATTTCAATCTATACAATATCTATTTCACAAAAATACAAATGTAATTTCATTAAGTAAAAGTTTTACTTCCAACAAAATATCTTTATAAAATAAATATATAACACAATCATAACAAACAAAAAACAAATACAAGTCTACCTCTGTAAGATATTTATAACCAAACAGTCCATACCATATATCCTACATTCAATAATAGCATATAACCTCATAATATATAGCCTACATTCAATGGCATAAACACCTTGAGTCTTACCTCTGCGTTTGCTCCAAATAATCTTAATGCGAGTTAAGTTTTTGCAAAATCTTCACCCCTCAACACTTAGACGATTATACTCAGTTTAAATAACCAAACCTCTAGCACTTTATCTGACTGAATATACTTAAGCCCTGCCCATAAAACCTTACAGCAAATCAAATTAACCAGTTCAAAAAATGCCTACACATTGGAAACACCCTTAATTACTTAGTTAACACCCCCTCCCTTTCTACCAAACCACATTGCTCAAACCAACAAAAATAAACCTATAAAAATAGTACTATAATATTCTATTAAAACATTACACAAAATCAATACTACAAATTCTCTAAATAACTACAGATTTTTGGAATTACTGTATTGTATTATATTATTATATTTAAATTCACAGATTATTTAAGTTGGCATTTGTTTGTAGATAAACAAAATACACAAAAACACACTACATAAATAGCCCTTTATTGATACACAACTATATCATTCCTTCATTCTGAGAACAGGGTTAAACAAAAACTGTATCCATCATTAGATCGTATCCATGCATCTGTCTAAAAATCTGTTTGTTTACATATAAATGTCTCTATTATATGTGCATGTATATTTCAATCTATTCTATATACTTAAAGCATTTGCACTTTAACTCTTTAAAACTGAATTCTTTCCTCTACATTAAAAGACAACAAAATATATTTTCCATATATTTTCCAATTTGTTTTCATAACAAACTACATGCATAAAATTCAATTATTATTTGTACTCTAATAGCATAACAAATTTCTTAACACTCAGGGAAAATTCTAATCATATAAATACAACGCTGAGTATATGTATATGTTCTCAACTATATAATATTTTTATAATTTTCTATAAAAGTAGATTACTGCTATTTGGTTATTAAAAATACTTTTGTTACCAAAAAAAGCCAAAAACACTTTCAACAATATTCCTACTTTGTATTCTACAACAAAATACTAGAAAAAATCTAAATAATGTTACCTTTGAATCCCATATAACCTATTAAACTTTTTTATGAAATTAAAAAATCTGATTTATCCTACTTTGCATTTCTACACTTAGACAACTGACATCTCTTTTACATACATTAACATATAATACATACTATCAAAAACCACAAAACATATACACATCTCAAAACTTACAAATGTATTTTTATTTTGTTCGTTATGTATAATTTCCATATTACTTTTTACATACAGCAGCAACTACTGCATTAAACAAAAAAACTATACACAAAAATGACAACAATGCTAAAGTTGCCTTCATTCGCCAACATTCTCTTCTTCCACAATATCCAATTCTCCACTTTCACTTTTATCTTCTCTGCTATTCTCCAACTCATCTTCCAGGATAACTATGGATTAAAAACAAAATGTTACCAACTTTAATATATATTACAAACAAACCATACATTGCATCATCACACATTCCAACAACAAAATATGTAACAGAATTCACAGCATCATAAAACCAAACAAACAAAAAAATCTGTATACACACCATCTCTCTCAAAATCCAGGGAAGCCCTTGCCACTTCCAGCTCCTTTTCTATAGTCTCCATCCTACTAACTCTACCTGCCAACTCCTTGCGCAGAAATTTTCTTTCTGAATCCAATGCAGCAACTTTCCTCATGACTTTCACTCCTAGTGCTGTCAAATCCTTCTGCAGTTCCCTTCTGCAGACTGTCTCATCCAACACCGAATACTACAAAAAAACAAAACAAAAAAACAATAAACAAACTACCACCAAACCACAATTTCCACACAATATTATAAATAAACCTAATACTTACTGCTATCAAACAGAACTGCTCTCTGATTCTTGAAAATTCTTCTCCCTCCACATGTGGGATTTTAGTAGGACTACTGAAAGCCATTCTTCCTGCAAAAACACAACACATTTAAATCCATTACTAACTACTCACTACAAAAAAAAAAAAATCCTGCAACAACATATGAACTACAACTACACAAAATAAATTAACTTAACTTACTTTACAGACTAATGTATTCGAAAACTAAACAAAAACTGCTTGATTTACACCAAATATCATACACCTATGAATACAAAAGGCCTATGAAAGTCTATGAAAGGCCATTACCTTCAACTACTCATATATACCTTTAAAACACCCCTACACACAAAGACACACCCCTTTTATACCCACACATATAATTTCCATAACTTTTAAAATTGCATATAAAACAAACATATAAAATATACAACAACAATATCAGTTTAAACATTTTCAATAATTTAAAATATAATAATACAATTTCTTTACATTTTTCTCTAAATTCTAAAATACATTCGACCCGCAACAACACAAAACATATAATTGCCTAAAAAAATACGAACTATCTACAGAAAAAAATACATTATTAAATGTATTACATCAATGTACACTAAAAGTAATGTTTGCAGCTCGAAATGCCTGTACTAACCAAAATACATTAAAAAACATAAAAAAAAATCTACACTTACCCTTCAAAACTGCACTGCTTTCAGTCTCCAGGACATAAACAGCTTTGACACCAATCAACACTCTATTGTTTAGTTCCCCGAGCCAGACCTTTGATGCCCCATAAGTCCACATCAAAGTTTAATGTGCGCCAATTACTTTCTCAACTCACATTCCCAATTCACTAAATTAACTTGTTTTTAATTGCTTCACAAAATATAAACCTATTTCTATGCTTGGATTTTTCTATATATCTTACCATTTTTATATGTCAAGTCAAGTCAAGTCAAGTCTGCTTTATTGTCAATACACATTCAACTGCACTGCTTTCAGTCTCCAGGACATAAACAGTTTTGACACCAATCAACACTCTATTGTTTAGTTCCCCGAGCCAGACCTTTGATGCCCCATAAGTCCACATCAAAGTTTAATGTGCGCCAATTACTTTCTCAACTCACATTCCCAATTCACTAAATTAACTTGATTTTTAATTGCTTCACAAAATATAAACCTATTTCTATGCTTGGATTTTTCTATATATCTTACCATTTTTATATGTCAAGTCAAGTCAAGTCAAGTCAAGTCTGCTTTATTGTCAATACACATTCAACTGCACTGCTTTCAGTCTCCAGGACATAAACAGTTTTGACACCAATCAACACTCTATTGTTTAGTTCCCCGAGCCAGACCTTTGATGCCCCATAAGTCCACATCAAAGTTTAATGTGCGCCAATTACTTTCTCAACTCACATTCCCAATTCACTAAATTAACTTGTTTTGAATTGCTTCACAAAATATAAACCTATTTCTATGCTTGGATTTTTCTATAAATCTTACCATTTTTATACGTTATATATGCCTAGTATACCCACTAGATTGCTATATATCTCTATATTGAAATAAAGCTGTAACAACTCAGTGTTGCATAATTATACATTATTAATTTTCAATTGTATATCTGTTCATCTGTTTCAATTATCAATCAACCACAAACATTTTACAACAATTACAATTAAACTACAATCTTTATTCTCCTTCAACCACTTCAACCACCCCCACAACTCCTCCCATGTATTTTAACTTTAACTCTACCCTTTAAAAGCCACACTATACATATACATATGTACAAAGCTACATTCCTTACCACTGAACTACCAGCTAAAAACTTTCTGTGCAATCTACAGTTCCAGCCAAACTGCACATATGGATCTACAAGGTAAATAACATAATTCCACATTTAATAATCTCTGTAACACTATATTCTATTCTGTTTCTAAAATATTTACAAATGTATTCTTTATCTCCTTAGGTCACACATCCAACACAAATGTAACAACTACTATCTCCAAAAGATCCTTTACCATACCCGAAGGTAAGCAGCAAATACAACCTTTCAACTTTAATAGCACATCATAAAACCATCCTTCCCAGGAATTACACTACAAATAATAATACACATTTTTTCTCATTTTCTCTAATAGGGCTGCACGTCTGCTTCCTCACAGACTCAATATGTCGAAATATTAAAGATTACCTACCAACTGCAAAATGCTGGGTGCACCCAGGCACTACACTTGTAAGATCTGCTATACAACACATAAACCACTTCAAGACAATACACAGCAACAGCATTGTTATCCTCCACATTGGAACAAATGACATTGCAACTGGAGCACCTGCATCAGTAGTCGTTCAACATATGAAAACTCTCATAAAGAGAATCTCCCTCACAAATCCTCACATTCTTTATTTTGGCATCAGTGCTATCTTACCACGTCCTACAGATAACTCTACAACAAAGAACACAGTCAAAGAATTCAACAGCTGTATCCAATACTGGACTAAAAGCACAACAAACATAATTTTTCTAAACACAACAAAACCATTCCTCAAAAATGGAAAAATACTCCATTACCTATACAAACAAGATGGCCTGCACCTCACTCCACAAGGAAAACAAAGACTTTTTGCCTACTTACAACGTTTCCTCTGGCATTTTTGCCACTTTCCATCACCCTCAAAACATGTTTAACTATGTATTATGAACAATTTCACACCTGACTTTTTCTCTTTAAATTACATTTGACTTGTTGCCTCTTATTGAAAATAAACTCATTTTCTATTTACAAGACTTCTGCCTTTTCCTTGAAATTCTTTTGCCTCCTAAGTAATCACTAAATCTTTAAAAACTATCAAATACAAACTTAAAAATACACAACTACACAATTTGTATTATATATTATATAATTCCTTTCATCCACTACAACAGTTATTATCACCCACCCACCCACACTCAACACACACACACACTTGCACCATAAACACAATAATTCTCATAAAACTTAACATACTGTATATAACTTTAAATACGACAACTCAAAGCCTACTCTCCACCCCTTCATATCTTCCTTCATCAAAAATAATCTTACACCTCTTTCTGTTCAGAACTCCTTATAATAACTGTCAAAAATCTTACCTTTACACAAAAATTACACTAATAGCTAGTTACTTCTTTAGCTTATCTTTTATCAAAATAAAATGATACATAATGCAAAATATCCATTTTTATTCTTGTTTCCCTCTCAAAACTCCATATAAACCAATGTTAACACACAAATCACATTTCCATAACGTATTATAACTTCTGCACTGATTATTAATAACCTTACTAAAAGCTATAAATTCTGCATGCTCATTAATATAAATAAAGACAACCATATAAAATATGCTATAACTAAATCGGTATTGACAGTTTCAGTCCTTCCACTAACAACATTTCATTTTAATTCTTTCTTCAAAAACATTTGTGAAATAGGAAGTCGGCTATTTTTTTTTTTTAATGTGTTTTTTTTTTTTTTTTTTTTTAAACGGGCTGTAAATAAATTTATACTCCTCCAAGCAAAAACACATAAATCACACCAACATTTACTGAAAATGCTAAATTCCGGACAGATTTAGGATATCTTGAACGTTGTTTTAATGGCAATATATTAAAATTACAGTAAAATAAGACCACTTTTTTTATCTTTTAAAAATAGCTTCCAAACACTTCATAAAAAATTACATACACAGAACAAGACAGTCTGAGGATATGTGATTAATTTCATGAATTTACAAGACACTATGGCAAGCATAAAATAAAAAAACTTATCAGGCCTATTGACACTGCTTTTGTGTGTGGGGTAGGGGTGGAGGGTTGGTGACTGTGTGAGTTGAATATGTGTTAAGGAGGTGGGTGAGAGACAGAAAGAGAAAGAGAGTGTCTGTTTAAACTTTTGCTGCTTTAATAGTGGTTTAAAAGGAACAGTTAAACACTTCTGCTAACAAATGCACACTAAGCTTTAATGCAAGAAAAATACTTCACAAATGCTTAGATAAACAAAATCATTCAAAATGCTTATAAATCATTAAAAGTTTTAAAAACACTTTATAATAAGGTCTCATTTCTTCACATTAGGGAATGCATTACCTAACATGAACAAACCATGTAAAATATATTTTTACTGCATGTTAATTCATCAATGATAGTATGAACTAACAAAGAACAAATTTTTTACATCATTTATTAATCTTCTTAATGTTACAAAAATAGGTTCAAAAGATACAACTTTACATTTTAATAATGTATTAATACATTTTGGACTTAATATTAATTACTACTAATAAATGCTATATAATAATTGTTGATGTTAACTAATAACATTTAAATAATTAGTTTTATTTAACATTGGTATGAACAATATATTTTTACTTAATTTATTTGTGTTACTAAAAATTATTCATGTTAGCTCAATGAAAAATAAATAGTTATAAATCATTAAAAGCTTTCGTAACTATAATAATGTCTCATTTGTTAACATTAATAAATGCATTAACTAACATGAACTACCAATGAAAAATATATTTTCACAGCATTTATTAATGTTTATTGATATTAATCAAAATGTTGATGTTAATTCAAAGTGCATTAACTAATGTTAACAGATAAAACTTAAAATCTTAATAATGTTTCAGTTTTGAATATTAACTAACACTAATAAATACAGTAACACTTTCTATGAAGCCCGTATTTATAATACATTATAAGGGTATTCTTAAGGCATTATAGGGAAATCATAATGCATTATAAAACACCTTATAATGTGTTATAAAATCTCATGAATAATCATAACAACAATTATAATACATTATAGGGTAACACTTTATAATAACTGCACGCTATGAATCATTAGGTAAACATTAGTAAATAGTTAGTTCATCCTTTATAAAGCATTGTGGCAACATTAATAGTCATTAGTAAGCAGTTTTTAAATACAGATATAAATGGCTTGTTCTTTATTGATTAGGCATATCTATGACAAAGAAGATTTAAAGGCTCAGTCATCTTCCTAAGAGAAAAAATAAACAAACACAACACAGAGGGAAACAGAACAGAAATATTTTTTCAAGATGCAAAAAATGAAACTGTACAACTGTACACTTTAATTTATATTTATTTACATTTTTCAATGAAATTGCAGATGTTAATTTTCCTTTTTTTATCAAGTGTCAAATTGTTTCATTTTTTGCTTCGTGAAAAAATATTTTTGTGTTCTGTTTCTCTCATGAATCTGCTCCATGCATTTCCAGTTAATCACCACCAGAGGTCACCCACTCACCGCATGGACTCTTGCACTTCACTACAATCCCCATCATTCATTGCACTGACCACACATAGCTGTTTTTACTGATTACACATCTGATAAAACTAATCACTCAAGATATGGTATATATCTTATATATCCTAGCGATAGCTACTCTATGGAGCCCTCTCAGTGATTATAGCCTTGCCTTGCCTTTTCTAGTGTTTTGATATCAAATTCAAATTCAAATTCAAATTTTATTTGTCACATACATATACATACATAGTACGACATGTAGTGAAATGTATTGTACGACTGTCCAACAAATTGTCCAACAAAATTAAGAAAAACCTCAAGTTTACAAAAATACAAATAGAAAAAGTACAGTAAACATATATACAGAAATAAACTAGCAATAAAATAAAATAACAAATAGATATGAGAATAAAATAGATATGAGGAATAAAAAATAGAATATAATTCTATATAGATTCTATAAAAAGTAAAGTGTAAAGTGTATGTCAGTGTATGTCAGTGTATGTCAGGCAGATATCTGCCCGTGTTTCCTGGATTAACCCTTTGCTTTACCGTTCGGACTCTGTTTGCACTTCGTTTGGATTATTGCTTGTGTACCTGGATTATATCTCTGCCTTGCCCTATTGGATATTGTTCGCCGATCATCGACCCACACTTGCCCTAGGATCTCTCTTGTGTCTTGAGCCCGTGCCAGATCTGTTTGCCTATATCTTGACTATGTTTATAAATAAAAGTTTGCACATGTATCCGCATATCTCACGTCTTGTTCGCCCCATTACAGTATCCCTCTGTGTTGTGTTTGTTTAACTTTTCTGTTTGGAAGATAAATGAGCCTTTAAATCTGCTTTGTAAATGCTTTATAAGGTATAAATAGTCCTCACTTTAGATGAGCTCACACAAATAGATGGCTGGCAACTGCTAAATGTTTTATAACTACCTGACTTAATCATTAATTACAGCAAGAATATATATTAATAAAGCATTTATTAACACACTGAGCAATTATTATGATGTGTGTAAATAATAATATTTATAAATGTACATTTAAATAGTTTATTAATAATTTACTTACACTTTCTAACTGATCATACGATCCACTGAAAACTAAATAACTAGTTTGTAAATAACATAATTTAGAAATGTTAAATTGATCATTAATAAAATATGAACATACAATTATTAAACATTATATATATGCTCAAGAACAAAACATTTATAGCTGCATTTATAAAATGCTTACTAATGCCTATTAATGCTGGAACAATGCTTTACATAAAATTGATTGACTATTTACTAACGCTTTAGAGTATGATTGTTTCTAACATATAATGAACACCATATTAAATCATCTTAATTTATAATGGGCAATATCATAGCTTAACATTGTTTATTTAAGATCTGCACAGTACCTTACAACATCTCTTGAGTGCATGAATGTTTATATAAAACTAATCATATCAGTAGACTTGGGTAGGGTCGGTAGAATGTTCACATACTTGCAAAGTATCCTATACTCAGTTTGTCTGTCGCATGCAGTATATTCAGCAGACACACTACTAATACTCTCATGACTGCTAGTTGACATGTAGTTGCAGAGTTACTTATCAACAGCTGTCTAAAGGGTGCCATCAAAATAATCAAACAGATATTACAATAGAAATGGTTCAAAGCAAATGTGTCATATTACACATTCATCTGATCATACATCTGATCTTATGGCTGTATGAATATATATATATATATATATATATATATATATATATATATATATATATATATATATATATATTGTTATTATTATTACTTATAAGTGGTCTTTGTCTACTTTAAGTAAAGTAACATAAGTAACGCGGCAAGATATGAGACTTATAATACATTATAACTATGAAAAATATAATCCAATGCAATTTAAACGGATAGATCGTGTTCATTCTGTGCTATAAATAATCATACTCTTAAAAGCTACAACCACAAATAAGTAACTATTATAATACACTAAAACTGTTCTTATGAATATTCTTGAGATGATATAACATATTATAAAGTTATTTATAATGCATTATGCATTCATTATAATGCCTTAAGAATACCTTTATTACGTGTAATAAATACGGGATTCATATAAAGTGGTACCATAAATACTAGATACTTATTGTTCATGTTAATTAATATAGTTAATGTTAAAAACTGAAACCTTATTGTAAAGTGTTACAAAGTTATAAAGTTTTATATGTTGTTCTGTGTGTGTGCGTTTCACAGAGTTGATGGTTTGGATTAACCCTTTAATTGCCGTATCCCTTAAAACCAAACTGCCAGAGGGTTACTGTAATGCGTGTGCTCACCGGACACCGTTTTATCGATGCCACCAGGGGTGGCGTATGCTGACGGCTTGGGCCCGTCATCGCTGCTTGCAGCTATATTTATTTTTTTTTTTTATTTTTTTTTTATTTTTTATTTCAATCATCCGGGCACTTTTGGGGGCCTTACCGTGCCCGAAAACTCTCGAAAATTGGCACGCACATTGGAACCTGCGGCCATTAGGACGCCGCTGAGGCTGGGACCCGGGCGTGGCACAGGGGCTCTACGGCGCCCCCTGGAAAATTGTCAGAAAACTTGATGTATAGCTCACACATACTTGCACGTATTCATATGAAACTCGGTACACATATAGAACTCATTGAGCTGAACAACTTTCACGCAGCATGTCTTAGGCTCCGCCCAACAGGAAGTCGGCTATTCAGGGCTGTTTAAAAAGCGCATGCTCTGGAATTTGATATACTCCTCTGAGGATTTCCATACGATTGCCACCAAACTCGGTGAACATGATCTCAGGACATTGGGGACGCTAAATTGCGAAGATATTTTTGATATGTCGAACGGTTTGCCCGTGGCGAGGCGATGAAGTTATGGCGAAAAATGAGACCCAGGAAATGCCTAATAACGTCCACATACATTGTATGATGTAGATCAAACTTCAGTGATTTGTTCTTTGTATGATGCCGATCGGATAGATGTGACTATTATGACTGAAAGTTATAGCGCCACCAACTGGCTGCAGGAAGTGTGTCGTTTTCAAAATGCTTTGAATTCAGCATCTTATTTTTACTCGATTTGCTTCAAACTTCACCAGAATAATGTCAAAACACGGCCGATGTAAAACTGTGAAGGGAAGATTGATATCTAAAATTATGTTGCCATGGCAACGTGTCAAAGTTGAAAATTCGTTTCTGGTGATTTTGAGGCAGATAACATGTTTAGAATGTCATGAAACTCAACACACATATGAGTATTAATGATAGTTAGACACTGGAAAAAGCTCATATACGGGCGTGGAAGAGGCACTCTATAGCGCCACCTTTTGTCAAAAATGAGGGGGTTAGTTTTAGCTACAGACCCCAAACTCGGTACATAAATTGTTCTAATTAATCCGGACAACTTTCTAATTTACAGTCATTAGCTACGACCAACAGGAAGTCGGCTATATTTATTTTAATGTGGGTTTTTTTTAAAAACGGGCTGTAAACAAATTAATACTCCTCCAAGCAGAAACACGGAAATCACACCAAACATTTTTTATCATGATGCCAAAATACTGAAGATGCTAAATTGCGGACGGATTTAGGATATCTTGAACGATGATTTAATGGCAATTTATTAAAGTTACAGTAAAAAAGATCATTTCTTTTTTTTTTTTATCTTTTAAGAGCAGCTTCCAAACACTTCATAAAAAATTACTTACACAGAACAATACAGTCTGAGGATATGTGATTAATTTTATGAATTTACAATACACTATGCAGAGGAGAAAATTTGAAAACTATCAGAGAGTTAGACTTAGACTGCTTCTGAGTGAGAGATCCCTGTCAGCCTGCAGCTGAGTGAGGGGTGGGGGTGGGGTGGGGTGTGAGTGACTGTGTGAGTGACTGTGTGGATTGAGCCAGTGGGTGAGAGAGAGAAAGAGAGAGAGAGGGTCTGTTTTTTTAAATCTTTAAAAAATGCTTATAAATCATTAAAGATTTTGATAACACTTTATAATAAGGTCTCAATTCTTAACATTAGGAAATGCATTAATTAACGTGAACTAACAATGAAAAATATATTTTTACAGCATGTTAATTCTTCCATGATAGTATGAACTAACAAAGAACAATTTTTTTAAAGCATTTATTAATCTTTTTAATGTTAGAAAATTAGTCATGTTCAAAAGATAAACTTTAAAATGTAATAATATATAAACACATTTTGGAATTAATATTGATCAACATTAAATGGTATATAATTATTAATGATTATATATATATATATATATATATATATATATATATAATGATAGCTACAGACACCAAACTCGGTACATAAATTGTTCTTATTAATCCGGACAACTTTCTAATTTACAGTCATTAGCTACGACCAACAGGAAATCGGCTATTTTTTTATTTTATGTGTTTTTTTTTTTTTTAAACGGGCTGTAAACAAATTCATACTCCTTCAAGCAGAAACCAAAAATTCACACCAAACATTTTTTCACATGCTTCCAAGATACTGAAGATGCTACATTGCGGACTGATTTAGGATATCTTGAACGGTGATTTAATGGCAATTTATTAAAGTTACAGTAAAAAAGAACACTTTTTTTTTTTATCTTTAAAGAGCAGCTTCCAAACACTTCATAAAAAATTACATACACAGAACAATACAGTGCGAGGATATGTGCTTAATTTCATGAATTTACAATACACTATGGAGAGCAGAAAATTAAAACTATCAGAGTTCTCCTGTCTCTGTGCTTCTAATGTGTGCGGTGGGTGACTGGGTGGGTGACTGACTGTGTGAGTTTAGTGAGTGTGGAGGGGGAGGGGGAGAGAAAGAGAGAGAGAGAGAGGGTCTGTTTAAACTTCTCAATAAAATCCTTAAAAAATGCTTATAAAGCATTAAAGGTTTTGATAACACTTTATAATTAAGTCTCTTTTGTTAACAGTAGGGAATGCATTAATTAACATGAACTAACAATGAAAAATATATTTTTTACAGCATGTTAATTCTTCATTGATAGTATGAACTTACAATGAACAAAATATTTTTAATATTAGAAAAATAGTCATGTTCAAAAGATAAAACTTTAAAATGTAATAATATATTAACACATTTTGGAATTGATTTTGATAAACATTAAATGGTATATATTTATTAATGATGTAAATTAACAACAGTTAAATAATGTTGTTTTTAACATTGGTTAATTCACAAATAACATTAAATATTAACAATATATGTTTTACTTTATTCATTTGTGTTAGAATAAATTATTCATGTTAGTTAATGGAAAAATAAATCATTAAAAAATGCTTATAAATCATTAAAACCTTTGGTAACTATAATAATTTCTCATTTGTTAGCATTAGTAAATGCATTAACTAACATCAACTACCAATGAAAAATATATTTTCACAGAATTTAAAGTTTTATATGTTGTTCTGTGTGTGTGTGTTTCACAGAGTTGATGGTTTGGATTAACCCTTTAATTGCCGTATCCCTTAAAACCAAACTGCCAGAGGGTTACTGTAATGTGTGTGCTCGCTGGGCACCGTTTTATCGATGCCACCGGGATGGCGTATGCTGACGGCTTGGGCCCGTCATCGCTGCTCGCAGCTATATTTAGGGCCCAAGCCAGTAAGGCGCAGGGCCCTATTGTTCCCCTAAGGATTATTATTTTTTTTTTTTTTTTTTTTTTTATTATTTTTTATTTCGACTATCCGGGTACTTTTGGGGGCCTTAACGTGCCCGAAAACTCTTGAAAATCGGCACACACATTGGAACCTGCGGCCATTAGGACGCCGCTGAGGCTGGGACCCGGGCGTGGCACAGGGGCTCTACGGCGCCCCCTGGAAAATTGTCAGAAAACTTGATGTATAGCTCACACATACTTGCACGTATTCATATGAAACTCGGTACACATATAGAACTCATTGAGCTGAACAACTTCCGCACAGCATGTCTTAGGCTCCGCCCAACAGGAAGTCAGCTATTCAGGGCTGTTTAAAAAGCGCATGCTCTGGAATTTGATATACTCCTCTGAGGATTTCCATACGATTGCCACCAAACTAGGTGAACATGATCTCAAGACATTGGGGACGCTAAATTGCGAAGATATTTTTGATATGTCGAACGGTTTGCCCGTGGCGAGGCGATAAAGTTATGGCGAAAAATGAGACCCAGGAAATGCCTAATAACGTCCACATACATTGTATGATGTAGATCAAACTTCAGTGATTTGTTCGTTGTATGATGCCGATCGGATAGATGTGACTATTATGACTGAAAGTTATAGCGCCACCAACTGGCTGCAGGAAGTGTGTCGTTTTCAAAATGCTTTGAATTCAGCATCTTCTTTTTACTCGATTTGCTTCAAACTTCACCAGAATAATGTCAAAACACGGCCGATGTAAAACTGTGAAGGGAAGATTGATATCTAAAATTATGTTGCCATGGCAACGTGTCAAAGTTGAAAATTCCTTTCTGGTGATTTTGAGGCAGATAACATGTTTAGAATGTCATGAAACTCAACACACATATCAGTATTAATGATAGTTAGACACTGGAAAAAGCTCATAAACGGGCGTGGAAGAGACACTCTATAGCGCCACCTTTTGTCAAAAATGAGGGGGTTAGTTTTAGCTACAGACACCAAACTCGGTACATAAATTGTTCTAATTAATCCGGACAACTTTCTAATTTACAGTCATTAGCTACGACCAACAGGAAGTCGGCTATATTTATTTTAATGTGGGTTTTTTTTAAAAACGGGCTGTAAACAAATTAATACTCCTCCAAGCAGAAACACGGAAATCACACCAAACATTTTTTATCATGATGCCAAAATACTGAAGATGCTAAATTGCGGACGGATTTAGGATATCTTGAACGATGATTTAATGGCAATTTATTAAAGTTACAGTAAAAAAGATAATTTTTTTTTTTTTTATCTTTTAAGAGCAGCTTCCAAACACTTCATAAAAAATTACATACACAGAACAATACAGTCTGAGGATATGTGATTAATTTCATGAATTTACAATACACTATGCTTAGGAGAAAATTTAAAAACTATCAGAGAGCTCTTAGACTGCTGAGTGAGAGCTCCCTGCCAGCCTGCAGCTGAGTGAGGGGTGGGGGTGGGTGGGGTGTGAGTGACTGTGTGAGTGACTGTGTGGATTGAGGAGCTGGGTGAGAGAGAGAAAGAGAGAGAGGGTCTGTTTTTTAAAATCTTTAAAAAATGCTTATAAATCATTAAATAAGGTCTCAATTCTTAACATTAGGAAATGCATTAATTAACGTGAACTAACAATGAAAAATATATTTTTACAGCATGTTAATTCTTCCATGATAGTATGAACTAACAAAGAACAATTTTTTTAAAGCATTTATTAATCTTTTTAATGTTAGAAAAATAGTCATGTTCAAAAGATAAACTTTAAAATGTAATAATATATTAACACATTTTGGAATTAATATTGATCAACATTAAATGGTATATAATTATTAATGTTTATATATATATATAATGATAGCTACAGACACCAAACTCGGTACATAAATTGTTCTTATTAATCCGGACAACTTTCTAATTTACAGTCATTAGCTACGACCAACAGGAAGTCGGCTATATTTATTTTAATGTGGGTTTTGTTTTTAAACAGGCTGTAAACAAATTCATACTCCTCCAAACAGAAACACGTAAATCACACCAAACATTTTTTCTTATGATGCCAAAATACTGAAGATGCTAAATTGCGGACGGATTTAGGATATCTTGAACGATGATTTAATGGCAATTTATTAAAGTTACAGTAAAAAAGAGAAAACTTTTCTTTTCTTTTTTTCTTTTAAGAGCAGCTTCCAAACACTTCATAAAAAATTACATACACAGAACAATACAGTCTGAGGATGTGATTAATTTCATGAATTTACAATACACTATGCGGAGGAGAAAATTTAAAAACTATCAGAGTTCTCCTGTCACTGTGCTTCTAATGTTTGCGGTAGGTGACTGGGTGGGTGACTGACTGTGTGAGTTCAGTGAGTGTGGAGGGGGAGAGAGAGAGAGAGAGGGTCTGTTTAAACTTCTCAATAAAATCCTTAAAAAATGCTTATAAAGCATTAAAGGTTTTGATAACACTTTATAATTAAGTCTCATTTGTTAACAGTAGGGAATGCATTAATTAACATGAACTAACAATGAAAAATATATTTTTTACAGCATGTTAATTCTTCATTGATAGTATGAACTTACAATGAACTAACAATGAACAAAATATTTTTAATATTAGAAAAATAGTCATGTTCAAAAGATAAAACTTTAAAATTTAATAATATATTAACACATTTTGGAATTGATTTTGATCAACATTAAATGGTATATATTTATTAATGATGTAAATTAACAACAGTTAAATAATGTTGTTTTTTAACATTGGTTAATTCACAAATAACATTAAATATTAACAATATATTTTTTACTTTATTAATTTGTGTTAGAAAAAATTATTCATGTTAGTTAATGGAAAAATAAATCATTAAAACCTTTGGTAACTATAATAATTTCTCATTTGTTAGCATTAGTAAATGCATTAACTAACATCAACTACCAATGAAAAATATATTTTCACAGAATTTAAAGTTTTATATGTTGTTCTGTGTGTGTGTGTTTCACAGAGTTGATGGTTTGGATTAACCCTTTAATTGCCGTATCCCTTAAAACCAAACTGCCAGAGGGTTACTGTGATGCGTGTGCTCGCTGGGCACCGTTTTATCGATGCCACCGGGGTGGCGTATGCTGACGGCTTGGGCCCGTCATCGCTGCTCGCAGCTATATTTAGGGCCCAAGCCAGTAAGGCGCAGGGCCCTATTGTTCTTCTAAGGATTATTATTTTTTTTTTTTTTTTTTTTATTTTTTATTTCAATCATCCGGGCACTTTTGGGGGCCTTAACGTGCCCGAAAACTCTCGAAAATTGGCACGCACATTGGAACCTGCGGCCATTAGGACGCCGCTGAGGCTGGGACCCGGGCGTGGCACAGGGGCTCTACGGCGCCCCCTGGAAAATTGTCAGAAAACTTGATGTATAGCTCACACATACTTGCACGTATTCATATGAAACTCGGTACACATATAGAACTCATTGAGCCGAACAACTTCCGCGCAGCATGTCATAGGCTCCGCCCAACAGGAAGTCGGCTATTCAGGGCTGTTTAAAAAGCGCATGCTCTGGAATTTGATATACTCCTCTGAGGATTTCCATACGATTGCCACCAAACTCGGTGAACATGATCTCAGGACATTGGGGACGCTAAATTGCGAAGATATTTTTGATATGTCGAACGGTTTGCCCGTGGCGAGGCGATGAAGTTATGGCGAAAAATGAGACCCAGGAAATGCCTAATAACGTCCACATACATTGTATGATGTAGATCAAACTTCAGTGATTTGTTCTTTGTATGATGCCGATCGGATAGATGTGACTATTATGACTGAAAGTTATAGCGCCACCAACTGGCTGCAGGAAGTGTGTCGTTTTCAAAATGCTTTGAATTCAGCATCTTATTTTTACTCGATTTGCTTCAAACTTCACCAGAATAATGTCAAAACACGGCCGATGTAAAACTGTGAAGGGAAGATTGATATCTAAAATTATGTTGCCATGGCAACGTGTCAAAGTTGAAAATTCGTTTCTGGTGATTTTGAGGCAGATAACATGTTTAGAATGTCATGAAACTCAACACACATATGAGTATTAATGATAGTTAGACACTGGAAAAAGCTCATATACGGGCGTGGAAGAGGCACTCTATAGCGCCACCTTTTGTCAAAAATGAGGGGGTTAGTTTTAGCTACAGACCCCAAACTCGGTACATAAATTGTTCTAATTAATCCGGACAACTTTCTAATTTACAGTCATTAGCTACGACCAACAGGAAGTCGGCTATATTTATTTTAATGTGGGTTTTTTTTAAAAACGGGCTGTAAACAAATTAATACTCCTCCAAGCAGAAACACGGAAATCACACCAAACATTTTTTATCATGATGCCAAAATACTGAAGATGCTAAATTGCGGACGGATTTAGGATATCTTGAACGATGATTTAATGGCAATTTATTAAAGTTACAGTAAAAAAGATCATTTCTTTTTTTTTTTTATCTTTTAAGAGCAGCTTCCAAACACTTCATAAAAAATTACATACACAGAACAATACAGTCTGAGGATATGTGATTAATTTTATGAATTTACAATACACTATGCAGAGGAGAAAATTTGAAAACTATCAGAGAGTTAGACTTAGACTGCTTCTGAGTGAGAGATCCCTGTCAGCCTGCAGCTGAGTGAGGGGTGGGGGTGGGGTGGGGTGTGAGTGACTGTGTGAGTGACTGTGTGGATTGAGCCAGTGGGTGAGAGAGAGAAAGAGAGAGAGAGGGTCTGTTTTTTTAAATCTTTAAAAAATGCTTATAAATCATTAAAGATTTTGATAACACTTTATAATAAGGTCTCAATTCTTAACATTAGGAAATGCATTAATTAACGTGAACTAACAATGAAAAATATATTTTTACAGCATGTTAATTCTTCCATGATAGTATGAACTAACAAAGAACAATTTTTTTAAAGCATTTATTAATCTTTTTAATGTTAGAAAATTAGTCATGTTCAAAAGATAAACTTTAAAATGTAATAATATATAAACACATTTTGGAATTAATATTGATCAACATTAAATGGTATATAATTATTAATGATTATATATATATAATGATAGCTACAGACACCAAACTCGGTACATAAATTGTTCTTATTAATCCGGACAACTTTCTAATTTACAGTCATTAGCTACGACCAACAGGAAATCGGCTATTTTTTTTTTTTATGTGTTTTTTTTTTTTTTAAACGGGCTGTAAACAAATTCATACTCCTCCCAAGCAGAAACCAACAATTCACACCAAACATTTTTTCACATGCTTCCAAGATACTGAAGATACTACATTGCGGACGGATTTAGGATATCTTGAACGGTGATTTAATGGCAATTTATTAAAGTCACAGTAAAAAATAACACTTTTCTTTTTTTTTATCTTTTAAGAGCAGCTTCAAAACACTTCATAAAAAATTACATACACAGAACAATACAGTCTGAGGATATGTTATTAATTCCATGAATTTACAATACACTATACAGAGGAGAACATTTTCAAACTTATCAGAGTTCTCCTGTCTCTGTGCTTCTAATGTGTGCGGTAGGTGACTGGGTGGGTGACTGACTGTGTGAGTTCAGTGAGTGTGGAGGGAGAGAGAGAGAGAGAGAGAGAGAGAGAGAGGGTCTGTTTAAACTTCTCAATAAAATCCTTAAAAAATGCTTATAAAGCATTAAAGGTTTTGATAACACTTTATAATTAAGTCTCATTTGTTAACAGTAGGGAATGCATTAATTAACATGAACTAACAATGAAAAATGTATTTTTTACAACATGTTAATTCTTCATTGATAGTATGAACTTACAATGAACTAACAATGAACAAAATATTTTTAATATTAGAAAAATAGTCATGTTCAAAAAATAAAACTTTAAAATGTAATAATATATTAACACATTTTGGAATTGATTTTGATAAACATTAAATGGTATATATTTATTAATGATGTAAATTAACAACAGTTAAATAATGTTGTTTTTTAACATTGGTTAATTCACAAATAACATTAAATATTAACAATATATTTTTTACTTTATTAATTTGTGTTAGAAAAAATTATTCATGTTAGTTAATGGAAAAATAAATCATTAAAAAAAGCTTATAAATCATTAAAACCTTTGGTAACTATAATAATTTCTCATTTGTTAGCATTAGTAAATGCATTAACTAACATCAACTACCAATGAAAAATATATTTTCACAGAATTTAAAGTTTTATATGTTGTTCTGTGTGTGTGTGTGTTTCACTGAGTTGATGGTTTGGATTAACCCTTTAATTGCCGTATCCCTTAAAACCAAACTGCCAGAGGGTTACTGTGATGCTTGTGCTCGCTGGGCACCGTTTTATCGATGCCACCGGGGTGGCGTATGCTGACGGCTTGGGCCCGTCATCGCTGCTCGCAGCTATATTGAATCATTGTTCCCCTAAGAATTTTTTTTTTATTTCAACTATCCGGGGGGTTTTGGGGGCCTTAACGTGCCCGAAAACTCTTGAAAATTGGCACGCACATTGGAACCTGCGGCCATTAGGACGCCGCTGAGGCTGGGACCCGGGCGTGGCACAGGGGCTCTACGGCGCCCCCTGGAAAATTGTCAGAAAGCTTGATGTATAGCTCACACATACTTGCACGTATTCATATGAAACTCGGTACACATATAGAACTCATTGAGCCGAACAACTTCCGCGCAGCATGTCATAGGCTCCGCCCAACAGGAAGTCGGCTATTCAGGGCTGTTTAAAAAGCACATGCTCTGGAATTTGATATACTCCTCTGAGGATTTCCATACGATTGCCACCAAACTCGGTGAACATGATCTCAAGACATTGGGGACGCTAAATTGCGAAGATATTTTTGATATGTCGAACGGTTTGCCCGTGGCGAGGCGATGAAGTTATGGCGAAAAATGAGACACAGGAAATGCCTAATAACGTCCACATACATTGTATGATGTAGATCAAACTTCAGTGATTTGTTCGTTGTGTGATGCCGATCGGATAGATGTGACTATTATGACTGAAAGTTATAGCGCCACCAACTGGCTGCAGGAAGTGTGTCGTTTTCAAAATGCTTTGAATTCAGCATCTTATTTTTACTCGATTTGCTTCAAACTTCACCAGAATAATGTCAAAACACGGCCGATGTAAAACTGTGAAGGGAATATTGATATCTAAAATTATGTTACCATGGCTACGTGTCAAAGTTGAAAATTCGTTTCTGGTGATTTTGAGGCAGATAACATGTTTAGAATGTCATGAAACTCAACACACATATCAGTATTAATGATAGTTAGACACTGGAAAAAGCTCATAAACGGGCGTGGAAGAGGCACTCTATAGCGCCACCTTTTGTCAAAAATGGGGGGGTTAGTTTTAGCTACAGACACCAAACTCGGTACATAAATTGTTCTTATTAATCCGGACAACTTTCTAATTTACAGTCATTAGCTACGACCAACAGGAAGTCGGCTATATTTATTTTAATGTGGGTTTTTTTAAAAAACGGGCTGTAAACAAATTAATACTCCTCCAAGCAGAAACACGGAAATCACACCAAACATTTTTTATCATGATGCCAAAATACTGAAGATGCTAAATTGCGGACGGATTTAGGATATCTTGAACGATGATTTAATGGCAATTTATTAAAGTTACAGTAAAAAAGATAATTTTTTTTTTTTTTTATCTTTTAAGAGCAGCTTCCAAACACTTCATAAAAAATTACATACACAGAACAATACAGTCTGAGGATATGTGATTAATTTCATGAATTTACAATACACTATGCTTAGGAGAAAATTTAAAAACTATCAGAGAGTTGATATAATGCTTCTGAGTGAGAGGTCCTGTCAGCCTGCAGCTGAGTGAGGGGTGGGGTGGGGTGGGCTGTGAGTGACTGTGTGAGTGACTGTGTGGATTTAGGCAGTGGGTGAGAGAGAGAAAGAGAGAGAGAGGGTCTGTTTTTTAAAATCTTTAAAAAATGCTTATAAATCATTAAAGATTTTGATAACACTTTATAATAAGGTCTCAATTCTTAACATTAGGAAATGCATTAATTAACGTGAACTAACAATGAAAAATATATTTTTACAGCATGTTAATTCTTCCATGATAGTATGAACTAACAAAGAACAATTTTTTTTAAAGAATTTATTAATCTTTTTAATGTTAGAAAAATAATCATGTTCAAAAGATTAACTTTAAAATGTAATAATATATAAACACATTTTGGAATTAATATTGATCAACATTAAATGGTATATAATTATTAATGATTATATATATAATGATAGCTACAGACACCAAACTCGGTACATAAATTGTTCTTATTAATCCGGACAACTTTCTAATTTACAGTCATTAGCTACGACCAACAGGAAATCGGCTATTTTTTTTTTTATGTGTTTTTTTTTTTTTTAAACGGGCTGTAAACAAATTCATACTCCTCCCAAGCAGAAACCAAAAATTCACACCAAACATTTTTTCACATGATTCCAAGATACTGAAGATGCTACATTGCGGACCGATTTAGGATATCTTGAACGGTGATTTAATGGCAATTTATTAAAGTTACAGTAAAAAAGAACACTTTTTTTTTTTTTTTTTCTTTTAAGAGCAGCTTCCAAACACTTCATAAAAAATTACATACACAGAACAAGACAGTCTGAGGATATGTGATTAATTCATGAATTTACAATACACTATGGCGAAAGGAACATTTTAAAACTTATCAGAGTTCTCCTGTCTCTGTGCTTCTAATGTTTGCGGTAGGTGACTGGGTGGGTGACTGACTGTGTGAGTTCAGTGAGTGTGGAGGGAGAGAGAGAGAGAGAGAGAGAGGGTCTGTTTAAACTTCTCAATAAAATCCTTAAAAAATGCTTATAAAGCATTAAAGGTTTTGATAACACTTCATAATTAAGTCTCATTTGTTAACAGTAGGGAATGCATTAATTAACATGAACTAACAATGAAAAATATAGCATGTTAATTCTTCATTGATAGTATGAACTTACAATGAGCTAACAATGAACATAATATTTTTAATATTAGAAAAATAGTCATGCTCAAAAGATAAAACTTTAAATTTTAATAATATATTAACTCATTTTGGAATTAATATTGATCATCATTAAATGGTATATAATTATTGTTGATGTTAACTAACAACAGTTAAATAATGTTGTTTTTTAACATTGGTTAATTCACAAATAACATGAAATATTAACAATATATTTTTTACTTTATTTATTTGTGTTAGTAAAAATTATTCATGTTAGTTAATGGAAAAATAAATCATTAACAAATGCTTATAAATCATTAAAAGCTTTGGTAACTATAATAATTTCTCATTTGTTAGCATTAGTAAATGCATTAACTAACATCAACTACCAATGAAAAATATATTTTCACAGAATTTAAAGATTTATATGTTCTGTGTGTGTGTGTGTTTCACAGAGTTGATGGTTTGGATTAACCCTTTAATTGCCGTATCCCTTAAAACCAAACTGCCAGAGGGTTACTGTGATGCTTGTGCTCGCTGGGCACCGTTTTATCGATGCCACCGGGGTGGCGTATGCTGACGGCTTGGGCCCGTCATCGCTGCTCGCAGCTATATTTAGGGCCCAAGCCAGTAAGGCGCAGGGCCCTATTGTTCCCCTAAGGATTATTATTTTTTTTTTTTTTTTTTTTTTTTTTTTTTTTTTTTATTATTTTTTATTTCGACTATCCGGGTACTTTTGGGGGCCTTAACGTGCCCGAAAACTCTTGAAAATTGGCACACACATTGGAACCTGCGGCCATTAGGACGCCGCTGAGGCTGGGACCCGGGCGTGGCACAGGGGCTCTACGGCGCCCCCTGCAAAATTGTCAGAAAGCTTGATGTATAGCTCACACATACTTGCACGTATTCATATGAAACTCGGTACACATATAGAACTCATTGAGCTGAACAACTTTCACGCTGCATGTTTTAGGCTCCGCCCAACAGGAAGTCGGCTATTCAGGGCTGTTTAAAAAGCGCATGCTCTGGAATTTGATATACTCCTCTGAGGATTTCCATACGATTGCCACCAAACTCGGTGAAGATGATCTCAAGACATTGGGGACGCTAAATTGCGAAGATATTTTTGATATGTCGAACGGTTTGCCCGTGGCGAGGCGATGAAGTTATGGCGAAAAATGAGACCCAGGAAATGCCTAATAACGTCCACATACATTGTATGATGTAGATCAAACTTCAGTGATTTGTTCGTTGTATGATGCCGATCGGATAGATGTGACTATTATGACTGAAAGTTATAGCGCCACCAACTGGCTGCAGGAAGTGTGTCGTTTTCAAAATGCTTTGAATTCAGCATCTTCTTTTTACTCGATTTGCTTCAAACTTCACCAGAATAATGTCAAAACATGGCCGATGTAAAACTGTGAAGGGAATATTGATATCTAAAATTATGTTACCATGGCAACGTGTCAAAGTTGAAAATTCGTTTCTGGTGATTTTGAGGCAGATAACATGTTTAGAATGTCATGAAACTCAACACACATATGAGTATTAATGATAGTTAGACACGGGAAAAAGCTCATAAACGGGCGTGGAAGAGGCACTCTATAGCGCCACCTTTTGTCAAAAATGGGGGGGTTCGTTTTAGCTACAGATACCAAACTCGGTACATAAATTGTTCTTATTAATCCGGACAACTTTCTAATTTACAATCATTAGCTACGACCAACAGGACGTCGGCTATATTTATTTTAATGTGGGTTTTTTAAAAAAACGGGCTGTAAACAAATTCATACTCCTCCAAACAGAAACACGTAAATCACACCAAACATTTTTTCTCATGACGCCAAAATACTGAAGATGCTAAATTGCGGACGGATTTAGGATATCTTGAACGATGATTTAATGGCAATTTATTAAAGTTACAGTAAAAAAGAGAAAACTTTTTTTTTTTTATCTTTTAAGAGCAGCTTCCAAACACTTCATAAAAAATTACATACACAGAACAATACAGTCTGAGGATATGTGATTAATTTCATGAATTTACAATAGACTATGGTGAGAAGAAAATTTAAAAACTATCAGAGAGTTGATATAATGCTTCTGAGTGAGAGGTCCTGTCAGCCTGCAGCTGAGTGAGGGGTGGGGGTGTGAGTGACTGTGTGAGTGACTGTGTGGATTGAGGCAGTGGGTGAGAGAGAGAAAGAGAGAGAGAGGGTCTGTTTTTTTAAAATCTTTAAAAAATGCTTATAAATCATTAAAGATTTTGATAACACTTTATAATAAGGTCTCAATTCTTAACATTAGGAAATGCATTAATTAACGTGAACTAACAATGAAAAATATATTTTTACAGCATGTTAATTCTTCCATGATAGTATGAACTAACAAAGAACTTTTTTTTTTAAAGCATTTATTAATCTTTTTAATGTTAGAAAAATAATCATGTTCAAAAGATTAACTTTAAAATGTAATAATATATAAACACATTTTGGAATTAATATTCATCAACATTAAATGGTATATAATTATTAATGATTATATATATATAATGATAGCTACAGACACCAAACTCGGTACATAAATTGTTCTTATTAATCCGGACAACTTTCTAATTTACAGTCATTAGCTACGACCAACAGGAAATCGGCTATTTTTTTTTTTATGTGTTTTTTTTTTTTTTTTAAACGGGCTGTAAACAAATTCATACTCCTCCCAAGCAGAAACCAACAATTCACACCAAACATTTTTTCACATGCTTCCAAGATACTGAAGATACTACATTGCGGACGGATTTAGGATATCTTGAACGGTGATTTAATGGCAATTTATTAAAGTCACAGTAAAAAATAACACTTTTCTTTTTTTTTATCTTTTAAGAGCAGCTTCAAAACACTTCATAAAAAATTACATACACAGAACAATACAGTCTGAGGATATGTTATTAATTCCATGAATTTACAATACACTATACAGAGGAGAACATTTTCAAACTTATCAGAGTTCTCCTGTCTCTGTGCTTCTAATGTGTGCGGTAGGTGACTGGGTGGGTGACTGACTGTGTGAGTTCAGTGAGTGTGGAGGGAGAGAGAGAGAGAGAGAGAGAGAGAGAGAGAGGGTCTGTTTAAACTTCTCAATAAAATCCTTAAAAAATGCTTATAAAGCATTAAAGGTTTTGATAACACTTTATAATTAAGTCTCATTTGTTAACAGTAGGGAATGCATTAATTAACATGAACTAACAATGAAAAATGTATTTTTTACAGCATGTTAATTCTTCATTGATAGCATGAACTTACAATGAACTAACAATGAACAAAATATTTTTAATATTAGAAAAATAGTCATGTTCAAAAAATAAAACTTTAAAATGTAATAATATATTAACACATTTTGGAATTGATTTTGATAAACATTAAATGGTATATATTTATTAATTATGTAAATTAACAACAGTTAAATAATGTTGTTTTTTAACATTGGTTAATTCACAAATAACATTAAATATTAACAATATATTTTTTACTTTATTAATTTGTGTTAGAAAAAATTATTCATGTTAGTTAATGGAAAAATAAATCATTAAAAAAAGCTTATAAATCATTAAAACCTTTGGTAACTATAATAATTTCTCATTTGTTAGCATTAGTAAATGCATTAACTAACATCAACTACCAATGAAAAATATATTTTCACAGAATTTAAAGTTTTATATGTTGTTCTGTGTGTGTGTGTGTGTTTCACAGAGTTGATGGTTTGGATTAACCCTTTAATTGCCGTATCCCTTAAAACCAAACTGCCAGAGGGTTACTGTAATGCTTGTGCTCGCTGGGCACCGTTTTATCGATGCCACCGGGGTGGCGTATGCTGACGGCTTGGGCCCGTCATCGCTGCTCGCAGCTATATTGAATCATTGTTCCCCTATGAATTTTTTTTTAATTTCAACTATCCGGGGGGTTTTGGGGGCCTTAACGTGCCCGAAAACTCTTGAAAATTGGCATGCACGTTGGAACCTGCGGCCATTAGGACGCCGCTGAGGCTGGGACCCGGGCGTGGCACAGGGGCTCTACGGCGCCCCCTGGAAAATTGTCAGAAAGCTTGATGTATAGCTCACACATACTTGCACGTATTCATATGAAACTCGGTACACATATAGAACTCATTGAGCCGAACAACTTCCGCGCAGCATGTCTTAGGCTCCGCCCAACAGGAAGTCGGCTATTCAGGGCTGTTTAAAAAGCGCATCCTCTGGAATTTGATATACTCCTCTGAGGATTTCCATACGATTGCCACCAAACTCGGTGAACATGATCTCAAGACATTGGGGACGCTAAATTGCGAAGATATTTTTGATATGTCGAACGGTTTGCCCGTGGCGAGGCGATGAAGTTATGGCGAAAAATGAGACCCAGGAAATGCCTAATAACGTCCACATACATTGTATGATGTAGATCAAACTTCAGTGATTTGTTCGTTTTATGATGCCGATCGGATAGATGTGACTATTATGACTGAAAGTTATAGCGCCACCAACTGGCTGCAGGAAGTGTGTTGTTTTCAAAATGATTTGAATTCAGCATCTTCTTTTTACTCGATTTGCTTCAAACTTCACCAGAATAATGTCAAAACACGGCCGATGTAAAACTGTGAAGGGAATATTGATATCTAAAATTATGTTACCATGGCAACGTGTCAAAGTTGAAAATTCGTTTCTGGTGATTTTGAGGCAGATAACATGTTTAGAATGTCATGAAACTCAACACACATATGAGTATTAATGATAGTTAGACACTGGAAAAAGCTCATAAACGGGCGTGGAAGAGGCACTCTATAGCGCCACCTTTTGTCAAAAATGGGGGGGTTAGTTTTAGCTACAGACACCAAACTCGGTACATAAATTGTTCTTATTAATCCGGACAACTTTCTAATTTACAGTCATTAGCTACGACCAACAGGAAGTCGGCTATATTTATTTTAATGTGGGTTTTTTTTAAAAACAGGCTGTAAACAAATTCATACTCCTCCAAGCAGAAACACGGAAATCACACCAAACATTTTTTCTCATGATGCCAAAATACTGAAGATGCTAAATTGCGGACGGATTTAGGATATCTTGAACAATGATTTAATGGCAATTTATTAAAGTTACAGTAAAAAAGAGAATTTTTTCTTTTTTTTTCTTTTAAGAGCAGCTTCCAAACACTTCATAAAAAATTACATACACAGAACAATACAGTCTGAGGATATGTGATTAATTTCATGAATTTACAATACACTATGCTTAGGAGAAAATTTAAAAACTATCAGAGCTGCTTCTGAGTGAGAGCTCCCTGTCACTGCAGCTGAGTGAGGGGTGGGGGTGGGGTGGGCTGTCAGTGACTGTGTGAGTGACTGTGTGGATTGAGCCAGTGGGTGAGAGAGAGAAAGAGAGAGAGAGGGTCTGTTTTTTAAAATCTTAAAAAAATGCTTATAAATCATTAAAGGTTTTGATAACACTTTATAATAAGGTCTCATTTCTTAACATTAGGAAATGCATTATTTAACATGAACTAACAATGAAAAATATATTTTTACAGCATGTTAATTCTTCCATGATAGTATGAACTAACAAAGAAATTTTTTTTTAAAAGCATTTATTAATCTTTTTAATGTTAGAAAAATAGTCATGTTCAAAAGATAAACTTTAAAATTTAATAATATATTAATACATTTTGGAATTAATATTGATCAACATTAAATGGTATATAATTATTAATATATATATATATATATATATATATATATATATATATATATATATATATATATATATATATATATATATATATATATATAATGATAGCTACAGACACCAAACTCGGTACATAAATTGTTCTTATTAATCCGGACAACTTTCTAATTTACAGTCATTAGCTACGACCAACAGGAAGTCGGCTATATTTATTTTAATGTGGGTTTTTTTTTAAAACGAGCTGTAAACAAATTCATACTCCTCCAAACAGAAACACGGAAATCACACCAAACATTTTTTCTCATGATGCCAAAATACTGAAGATGCTAAATTGCGGACGGATTTAGGATATCTTTAACGGTGTTTTAATGGCAATTAATTAAAGTTACAGAAAAAAGAGAAAACTTTTTTTTTTTATCTTTTAAGAGCAGCTTCCAAACACTTCATAAAAAATTACATACACAGAACAATACAGTGTAAGGATATGTGCTTAATTTCATGAATTTACAATACACTATGCTTAGGAGAAAAAATTAAAACTTAGAGATCTCCTGTCACTGTACTTCTAATGTTTGCGGTAGGTGACTGGGTGAGTGACTGACTGTGTGAGTTCAGTGAGTGTGGAGGGGGAGAGAGAGAGAGAGAGAGAGAGAGAGAGAGAGAGAGAGAGAGAGTCTGTTTAAACTTCTCAATAAAATCCTTAAAAAATGCTTATAAAGCATTACAGGTTTTGATAACACTTTATAATTAAGTCTCAATTGTTAACAGTAGGGAATGCATTAATTAACATGAACTAACAATGAAAAATATATTTTTTACATCATGTTAA
This sequence comes from Barbus barbus, assembly GCF_936440315.1. Taxonomy (NCBI): domain Eukaryota; kingdom Metazoa; phylum Chordata; class Actinopteri; order Cypriniformes; family Cyprinidae; genus Barbus; species Barbus barbus. The sequence goes on along the minus strand of NW_027636789.1, from coordinate 58,462 downwards.
TTCTTCATTGATAGTATGAACTTACAATGAACAAAATATTTTTAATATTAGAAAAATAGTCATGCTCAAAAGATAAAACTTTAATTTTTTTAAATATTGATCACCATTAAATGGTATATAATTATTGTTGATGTTAACTAACAACAGTTAAATAATGTTGTTTTTTAACATTGGTTAATTCACAAATAACATTAAATATTAACAATATATTTTTTACTTTATTTATTTGTGTTAGTAAAAATTATTCATGTTAGTTAATGGAAAAATAAATCATTAAAAAATGCTTATAAATCATTAAAAGCTTTGGTAACTATAATAATTTCTCATTTGTTAGCATTAGTAAATGCATTAACTAACATCAACTACCAATGAAAAATATATTTTGACAGAATTTAAAGTTTTATATGTTGTTCTGTGTGTCTGTTTTTCACAGAGTTGATGGTTTGGATTAACCCTTTAATTGCCGTATCCCTTAAAACCAAACTGCCAGAGGGTTACTGTAATGTGTGTGCTCGCTGGGCACCGTTTTTCGATGCCACCGGGGTGGCGTATGCTGACGGCTTGGGCCCGTCATCGCTGCTCGCAGCTATATTGAATCATTGTTCCCCTAAGAATTTTTTTTTAATTTCAACTATCCGGGGGGTTTTGGGGGCCTTAACGTGCCCGAAAACTCTTGAAAATTGGCACGCACGTTGGAACCTGCGGCCATTAGGACACCGCTGAGGCTGGGACCCGGGCGTGGCACAGGGGCTCTACGGCGCCCCCTGTAAAATTGTCAGAAAGCTTGATGTATAGCTCACACATACTTGCACGTATTCATATGAAACTCGGTACACATATAGAACTCATTGAGCCGAACAACTTCCGCGCAGCATGTCTTAAGCTCCGCCCAACAGGAAGTCGGCTATTCAGGGCTGTTTAAAAAGCGCATGCTCTGGAATTTGATATACTCCTCTGAGGATTTCCATACGATTGCCACCAAACTCGGTGAACATGATCTCAAGACATTGGGGACGCTAAATTGCGAAGATATATTTGATATGTCGAACGGTTTGCCCGTGGCGAGGCGATGAAGTTATGGCGAAAAATGAGACCCAGGAAATGCCTAATAACGTCCACATACATTGTATGATGTTGATCAAACTTCAGTGATTTGTTCGTTGTATGATGCCGATCGGATAGAAGTGACTATTATGACTGAAAGTTATAGCGCCACCAACTGGCTGCAGGAAGTGTGTCGTTTTCAAAATGCTTTAAATTCAGCATCTTATTTTTACTCGATTTGCTTCAAACTTCACCAGAATAATGTCAAAACACGGCCGATGTGAAACTGTGAAGGGAATATTGATATCTAAAATACTGTTGCCATGGCAATGTGTCAAAGTTGAAAATTCGTTTCTGGTGATTTTGAGGCAGATAACATGTTTAGAATGTCATGAAACTCAACACACATATCAGTATTAATGATAGTTAGACACTGGAAAAAGCTCATAAACGGGCGTGGAAGAGGCACTCTATAGCGCCACCTTTTGTCAAAAATGGGGGGGTTAGTTTTAGCCACAGACACCAAACTCGGTACATAAATTGTTCTTATTAATCCGGACAACTTTCTAATTTACAGTCATTAGCTACGACCAACAGGACATCGGCTATATTTATTTTAATGTGGTTTTTTTTTAAAAACGGGCTGTAAACAAATTCATACTCCTCAAAGCAGAAACACGTAAATCACACCAAACATTTTTTCTCATGATGCCAAAATACTGAAGATGCTAAATTGCGGACGGATTTAGGATATCTTGAACGGCGATTTAATGGCAATTTATTAAAGTTACAGTAAAAAAGAGAAAACTTTTTTTTTTTTTTTTTCTTTTAAGAACAGCTTTCAAACACTTCATAAAAAATTACATACACAGAACAATACAGTCTGAGAATATGTGATTAATTTCATGAATTTACAATACACTATGCAGAGGAGAAAATTGAAAAAGTATCAGAGCTGCTTTTGAGTGAGAGCTCCCTGTCACTGCAGCTGAGTGAGGGGTGGGGGTGGGGTGGGCTGTCAGTGACTGTGTGGATTGAGCCAGTGGGTGAGAGAGAGAAAGAGAGAGAGGGGGTCTGTTTTTTAAAATCTTTAAAAAATGCTTATAAATCATTAAAGATTTTGATAACACTTTATAATGAGGTCTCATTTCTTAACATTAGGAAATGCATTAATTAACGTGAACTAACAATGAAAAATATATTTTTACAGCATGTTAATTCTTCCATGATAGTATGAACTAACAAAGAACAATTTTTTTTAAAGCATTTATTAATCTTTTTAATGTTAGAAAAATAGTCATGTTCAAAAGATAAACTTTAAAATTTAATAATATATTAACACATTTTGGAATTAATATTGATCAACATTAAATGGTATATAATTATTAATGTTTTTATATATATAATGATAGCTACAGACACCAAACTCGGTACATAAATTGTTCTTATTAATCCGGACAACTTTCTAATTTACAGTCATTAGCTACGACCAACAGGAAGTCGGCTATATTTATTTTAACGTGGGTTTTTATTTAAAACGAGCTGTAAACAAATTCTTACTCCTTCAAGCAGAAACACAGAAATCACACCAAACATTTTTTATCATGATGCCAAAATACTGAAGATGCTTCATTGCGGACGGATTTAGGATATCTTGAACGATGATTTAATGGCAATTTATTAAAGTTACAGAAAAAAGAGAAAACTTTTTTTTTTTATCTTTTAAGAGCAGCTTCCAAACACTTCATAAAAAATTACATACACAGAACAATACAGTCTGAGGATATGTGATTAATTTCATGAATTTACAATACACTATGCTTAGGAGAAAAATTTAAAACTTAGAGATCTCCTGTCACTGTACTTCTAATGTTTGCGGTAGGTGACTGGATGGGTGACTGACTGTGTGAGTTCAGTGAGTGTGGAGGGGGAGAGAGAGAGAGAGAGAGAGAGAGAGATAGAGAGAGAGAGAGAGGGAGGGTCTGTTTAAAATTCTCAATAAAATCCTTAAAAAATGCTTATAAAGCATTAAAGGTTTTGATAACACTTTATAATCAAGTCTCATTTGTTAACAGTAGGGAATGCATTAATTAACATGAACTGACAATGAAAAATATATTTTTTACAGCATGTTAATTCTTCATTGATAGTATGAACTTACAACGAACTAACAATGAACAAAATATTTTTAATATTAGAAAAATAGTCATGTTCAAAAGATAAAACTTTAAAATTTAATAATATATTAAGACATTTTGGAATTGATTTTGCTAAACATTAAATGGTATATATTTATTAATGATGTAAATTAACAACAGTTAAATGATGTTGTTTTTTAACATTGGTTAATTCACAAATAACATTAAATATTAACAATATATTTTTTACTTTATTCATTTGTGTTAGAAAAAAATTATTCATGTTAGTTAATGGAAAAATAAATCATTAAAAAATGCTTATAAATCATTAAAACCTTTGGTAACTATAATAATTTCTCATTTGTTAGCATTAGTAAATGCATTAACTAACATCAACTACCAATGAAAAATATATTTTCACAGAATTTAAAGTTTTATATGTTGTTCTGTGTGTGTGTTTCACAGAGTTGATGGTTTGGATTAACCCTTTAATTGCCGTATCCCTTAAAACCAAACTGCCAGAGGGTTACTGTAATGCGTGTGCTCACCGGGCACCGTTTTATCGATGCCACCGGGGGTGGCGTATGCTGACGGCTTGGGCCCGTCATCGCTGCTTGCAGCTATATTTATTTTTATTTTTTTTATTTTTTATTTCGACTATCCGGGCACTTTTGGGGGCCTTAACGTGCCCGAAAACTCTTGAAAATTGGCACGCACGTTGGAACCCGCGGCCATTAGGACGCCGCTGAGGCTGGGACTCGGGCGTGGCACAGGGGCTCTACGGCGCCCCCTAGAAAATTGTCAGAAAACTTGATGTATAGCTCACACATACTTGCACGTATTCATATGAAACTCGGTACACATATAGAACTCATTGAGCCGAACAACTTTCGCGCTTCATGTCTTAGGCTCCGCCCAACAGGAAGTCGGCTATTCAGGGCTGTTTAAAAAGCGCATGCTCTGGAATTTGATATACTCCTCTGAGGATTTCCATACGATTGCCACCAAACTCGGTGAACATAATCTCAAGACATTGGGGATGCTAAATTGCGAAGATATTTTTGATATCTCGAACGGTTTGCCCGTGGCGAGGCGATGAAGTTATGGCGAAAAATGAGACCCAGGAAATGCCTAATAACGTCCACATACATTGTATGATGTAGATCAAACTTCAGTGATTTGTTCGTTGTATGATGCCGATCGGATAGATGTGACTTTTATGACTGAAAGTTATAGCGCCACCAACTGGCTGCAGGAAGTGTGTCGTTTTCAAAATGCTTTGAATTCAGCATCTTATTTTTACTCGATTTGCTTCAAACTTCATCAGAATAATGTCAAAACACGGCCGATGTAAAACTGTGAAGGGAATATTGATATCTAAAATTATGTTACCATGGCAACGTGTCAAAGTTGAAAATTCGTTTCTGGTGATTTTGAGGCAGATAACATGTTTAGAATGTCATGAAACTCAACACACATATCAGTATTAATGATAGTTAGACACTGGAAAAAGCTCATAAACGGGCGTGGAAGAGGCACTCTATAGCGCCACCTATTGTCAAAAATGGGGGGGTTAGTTTTAGCTACAGACACCAAACTCGGTACATAAATTGTTCTTATTAATCCGGACAACTTTCTAATTTACAGTCATTAGCTACGACCAACAGGAAGTCGGCTATATTTATTTTAATGTGGGTTTTTTTTTAAAACGGGCTGTAAACAAATTAATACTCCTCCAAGCAGAAACACTGAAATCACACCAAACATTTTTTATCATGATGCCAAAATACTGAAGATGCTAAATTGCGGACGGATTTAGGATATCTTGAACGATGATTTAATGGCAATTTATTAAAGTTACAGTAAAAAAGAGAACTTTTTTTTTTTTTATCTTTTAAGAGCAGCTTCCAAACACTTCATAAAAAATTACATACACAGAACAATACAGTCTGAGAATATGTGATTAATTTCATGAATTTACAATACACTATGCAGAGGAGAAAATTAAAAAACTATCAGAGCTGCGTCTGAGTGAGAGCTCCCTGTCACTGCTTCTGAGTGAGAGCTCCCTGTCACTGCAGCTGAGTGAGGGGTGGGGGTGGGGTGGGGTGGGGTGTGAGTGACTGTGTGAGTGACTGTGTGGATTGAGGAGCTGGGTGAGAGAGAGAAAGAGAGAGAGGGTCTGTTTTTTAAAATCTTTAAATAATGCTTATAAATCATTAAAGATTTTGATAACACTTTATAATAAGGTCTCATTTCTTAACATTAGGAAATGCATTAATTAACGTGAACTAACAATGAAAAATATATTTTTACAGCATGTTAATTCTTCCATGATAGTATGAACTAACAAAGAACAATTTTTTTTAAAGCATTTATTAATCTTTTTAATGTTAGAAAAATAGTCATGTTCAAAAGATAAACTTTAAAATTTAATAATATATTAATACATTTTGGAATTAATATTGATCAACATTAAATGGTATATAATTATTAATGTTTATATAGATATATATATAATGATAGCTACAGACACCAAACTCGGTACATAAATTGTTCTTATTAATCCGGACAACTTTCTAATTTACAGACATTAGCTACGACCAACAGGAAGTCGGCTATATTTATTTTAATGTGGGTTTTTTTTTTAAACAGGCTGTAAACAAATTCATACTCCTTCAAGCAGAAACACAGAAATCACACCAAACATTTTTTCTCATGATGCCAAAATACTGAAGATGCTAAATTGTGGACGGATTTAGGATATCTTGAACGGTGTTTTAATGGCAATTTATTAAAGTTACAGAAAAAAGAGAAAACTTTTTTTTTTTATCTTTTAAGAGCAGCTTCCAAACACTTCATAAAAAATTACATACACAGAACAATCACAGAATTTAAAGTTTTATATGTTGTTCTGTGTGTGTGTGTGTGTGTGTGTGTGTGTGTGTGTTTCACAGAGTTGATGGTTTGGATTAACCCTTTAATTGCCGTATCCCTTAAAACCAAACTGCCAGAGGGTTACTGTAATGCGTGTGCTCGCTGGGCACCGTTTTATCGATGCCACCAGGGTGGCGTATGCTGACGGCTTGGGCCCGTCATCGCTGCTTGCAGCTATATTTTATTTATTTATTTTTCAAGTCACAATAGTCCGGTGGAGGTCTGAGGAAATGGAGGCAGGTCGCTCTGCTGAAGGATTGCGCTCTTCTGAAGGCAAGCTATTCAACAAATGTTTGTGTGTAGGGGACGTAATTTCAGTGTTCTTTTAAAAATATATAACAATAGAAAGTTCAACTATAAAACTGTATTATGGCTGCATTGTTTTCTATTGGGTAACAAAAGCAGCCATGTAACACTACAGTCTACACCTGTATTTTCTAGTGCCAAGATCCCGTCTCTCCACTAGCTGCCAGCTAGTCCCAGCTACCTGCTCAGGTACATTTGGCCATATCTCTCTGTTGACGTCAGTAAACGCCTGTGTTTGGGATATTCCAGTGCAAATCAATCCAAAGTGCTGTCAGTTGAGGTCACCGAGTGCTGTTGGTTAAATAAAAAGTTTAGTCCAACATGGACTGAATAGCAAAACGGCAGCTAACGCGGGGGTATAGAAACTGAGTTAGTGTTAGCTGCTGGTTTGCAATTTGGTCTATGTTGTACCATATTGTCTTATTATTTTACCTCAGACAACACTTTGAACATCAAGGCTATGGGTTGATTTACCTCAGAACATCTCTTCAAGGATTTTATGTTACACCCAATGTGGCAGGACCTCTATGATTTGTTAACATGAAGGAATTTTCACTGTATTTCCAACAGAGGTTGAAAGACTACTGCTTGAACAGCTGGGAGAGCTTCATCTGAAGGTAGATCACTTGACGACCCTCATTCAGTCCCAAAGCGTAAATCGAGGTGAAGACCAACAAAGAAGTGACTACGAAGAAAAACTTCCAATTGCCACACTGGAAGACCTGGATAATTTTGATGAGATGCTGCGCCAAGACCCCAGTTTTAAGAAACAAGTGGTATGTCCTTTAATATCAGACTTGGAACACTATGTCATTACCAGGGTTCCCACGGGTCCTTGAAATCCTTAAAAGTTTGTGAATTTAAAAAAATTATTTCAAGGCCCTGGAAAGTTTTTGTAAATAGACAAAAATGTACATAGGTCATTTAAAATGCTTCAATATGAGCATATTTGGAATATGAGACACTAGAATTTTCAAAATGTCCTTGGGGAGTAACCCCGAACCCCCCTTAACCCCACGGTCACACTGACTTTGAGTGTATGTATACAACGTACGTCACGCCTTTTCACTCGGATTTGCTGTAGCCTAAAAATCACCTGTTGTCGCCCGACATTTGCATAAAATAGGCCGCAAGTCTATTTTCGCACCGCCCACTTCCCTTCACTTGCCTCCTGTCGCCCACTGTCATTGAAAATTAATAGTAGTATGTCGCCACGCCTCTGTATTTTGTCGCCCAGTGTGACCACGGGGTGAGTCATCATTCATCAATAAAATAACACTTAAGCAAGATTGGCAATGTATCTTGAGTCATCTGCTTGGACATCAGCAAAAGCTAACTACAGTAACACCAACTGAATTAATGCCTTGTTGATATAATTGACCTGATTTGTGTCTTACAAGATTTTGTAGGGTTCCTTGAATTTGAGGGACAAGGACCTGAAAAGTCCTTGAATTTGACATTGAGTAAAGAGTGGGAAACCCTGCATTGCACAAAGAAGGGACAATGAAATTTGCTCTGCACATCCTTAAAAACAATGTTGGCACACGCACACACCCCCATCACACATAAGCACATATTTCATGTGACAGGACGTGGAACATACACATGAACACACACACATGCACCACTGTTTTCACACTCACAATAAAATACAAAAGCAGCAAGCCCTGTGTGAATAAAGAATAATTTGATTGTTGTATTTCATTACAGATTGCAAAGCTATCCATAACTGGAGGCAGTTCTGTCAAAAAAAACAGTTGAATTGGTGTGGTAGGGGACCTAAAACTGGTATTCAGTCTCGACCAATTCGACAGATTCTACTTGGTATGTGACATGGGTATTTCGTTGAAAGAATGATCTTTTTTGTCATGGTTATGGTTATGGGATTTGGCAGACGCTTTTGTCCAAAGTGACATACAAATATAAAAATAATGCTTAAATGTAACAGGGAACAATTTAAAATGTTGGTCAGACTACATTAAGGAGAATAGCAATAATAAACAACAATGTCATAATACTGTGTACTGCAAAATTCAATTGGACCTCCTTAGTAGAGCCCGTAGCCTAAGTTCAGCCAAAGGTTTTGACCTAGTCTTGTTGCTTATTGTCTCTTGTAGCCGCAGTGCTTCGAAATGACGTAACCGAGGCGGAAGTGGAGGGAGCTATCAAAAATTGGCTCAGGTTGAGCAAGGACCGGATGGAAGGCCGTCGCCGGAATCATAATCAGTAAGAATTCACACAGGTAAACTGGAGCATGCTAGTGTTGATGGCACTTATCTATCATCAGTCCCTTCCTATCTGAAGCCAAATGAAAGCGCACAAACTACGGTGGTGATGATTTTTGTAGGAAAAGTTCAAATCAATTGTATTCGGCAAGAGTTTGCATGTATAGGGAGCGCCATCTGCCAACAGGTCCATTTCTTTCATGTGGGACCGCACAGGAGAAGACGACCGGCAGAAAATACAATTTAAGATTATGGTGGTTTTGTTTTTTATCAAAAAACGTATCGTGTCATTTAATGTAGGCAAAGTAAATAAACATTCAATTCGTTGGTATTTTTTACCAGCTTAAATGTTCATGGAAGTATGGTGATTTAACATGGAACGGCGCACAGCTGATGTCCGGTACTGGGTTTGGCTATAGCTAAAAGGCTAACAGATGACTTGGATGACTAACAGAAACAGGAGAACTTATAGCTATATGGTTTGCCCTGTTATGGGTAGAAAGCAGTGGGTGCAACAGACAAGTAGTTATAGCACGTAACAGATGTAAACACGTAAACGCAATCACGTTGAAAAGGTCACGCTTGATGTAGGCGGAAGTACCGAGTCAGTGTTTACAAATGTGCGGAAGGAGGACCATATACACATATTAAAATGTCTTTGTGTCAGTTTATCGTTTAAAATGCCCATTTCGTGTGCGTATCCTGGGTGTTTTAATATTAAAAAGCCTAAAAGAAAATTTTGGATTTTACGTCAAGCGTGACCTTTTCAACGTGATTGCGTTTACGTGACGTCACGAACGCGCATCACAGAACAGAGCAAGGCGAGCATTTGTGCTTATAAAACTGAAACTTTTTTATTTATTTTTGAAATGACCAATCGTTTCGCTAGATAAGACCCTTATTCATCATCTGGTATCGTTTAAAGCCCTTTGAAGCTGCACTGAAACTGTCATTTGGACCTTGAACCGTTTGGGTCCCATTGGAGTCCATTATATGGAGAAATGTTTTCATCAAAAACCTTAATTTCTTTTCGACTGAAGAAAGAAAGACATGGACATCTTGGATGACATGGGGGTGAGTAAATTATCAGCAAAAGTTTTTTTTAAAAGTGAACTAATCCTTTAATTGTTGTTTTTGTCTCTTGCAGGAGAACAACCGGATTTTTGGGGGATTTTTTGGGGAGCTGTTTTTTCTAACAGCATTTTTTCATCATTCACTTTTTTGAAACATTCAATAAAATGAAATGGAAATATACTTCTGGTGTCTTTCTTGTCTCTTTATAGATTATAGATCTAATTCATTTATAGCCTAGCCTAAAGTGTAAAATGTGCAATCTCAAGATCCGACCTAAATAAATAAAGGTCGCATAAACCTCCGCGGGTGGAGGTGGGCATAGCTTTGATGAGTCGTTGAAACATTGGCTCATTGTCGTTTTCGATGATTTGCCGACATCCCGGCGATGTCTTGCCAATGAGCAAACGCTCCTTATGCGATGTCTTCTAGACAATAACGGCATTCATCGGCCCGACATCGGGTAGATTAATGTGTGCTGTCATTTCTAGCTTAGTCAGTATTTGATTTGATCAAAATTAGTGTCGAAAGATAGCATTATTTTATAATATTTACAGCTTGCTCTTATTTTCTGTGTTATTGTACCATTCTGGGATACTTAATATGTTTTCTAACAAAATAAAAAATGTTAAAATAAAATGTATAATATAATAAAATGATTATTTGTACCATATGTTAGTACTATGTAGGTCTACTGTACGTATTACTGTATTAATTATTATTATTTCATACTAATATTACTACTATATATACTATTAGTAGTAGTAGTAGTAAGAAAAATAATATTGCACGTTCTTTTTATTGTACTTTACAAATCTCAAGTGCTACCACAGACAATAATAGTAACACAATAACAGTGTAACAATTAGAAATAAGTTCTGTAATAATTACAAATAAGATCTTTGGAATAAAATGCGGCCTTGAGTTTATTTTCATCAAAATATTAAGTAATCTGCGTAGAATTGACAATATGAGCTCTGTTGGGTTGACTAACTAATTTGCGTGTGACTTTTTTTCCCAGATGGTTTATTTGTACAGGCCATCATTCATGGCCTTTGCGAGCTGCAGGGCTTGTCTTGGCAGGAGGCTGAAGAGGTGTTCCTCCAGGGCCCCATTTATTACTCCAGGTATGTTTTAAATTTTTGTTTGTACAAAAACTGTTGGATTTTTGTGTTACACAATATTTCTGACAACAGCATTTATCTTTTCTTTTAGTGAAGTTGAGGAATTTGACAGAAGAATTGCTCGACAAATGAAAAATCTCCCCAACGAGAATGTAAAGCATTTATTTTATTTGATGTTATTTTTATTTTAATCTGTGCTGATCAGCTGGCCCCCCATCTTCACACAGATCTTCAACAGATCACTGGAGCTGTGTGAAGTCCCCTCATGCTTCAAACGCTCAACCATCATCCCCGTCCCAAAGAAACCCAAAATTACTGGACTTAATGACTACAGACCTCTGGCTCTAACGTCTGTGGTCATGAAATCATTTGAAAGACTGGGTTTGGCTTATCTGAAGGACATCACTGGACCCTTACTGGACCCCCTGCAGTTTGCCTACAGAGCAAACTTCATCCTGCAGCATCTGGACAGACCAGGGACTTATGTGAGGATCCTGTTCGTGGACTTCAGCTCTGCTTTTAAAACCATCATCACAGACACCCTTCAGACTAAACTAACTCAGCTCTCCGTCCCCACCTCCGTCTGCCAGTGGATCAACAGCTTCCTGACAGACAGACAGCAGTTAGTAAAGCTTGGTAAATTCACATCCAGCACCCATACGATCAGCACTGGAGCTCCTCAGGGCTACGTTCTCTCCCCACTGCTCTTCTCCCTCTACACCAACGACTGCACATCTAAAGATCCCTCTGTCAAGCTCCTGAAGTTTGCAGACGACACCACACTGATTGGCCTCATCCAGGACGGTGACGAGTCTGCTTACAGACAGGAGGTTAATGAGCTGTCTGTCTGGTGCAGTCTCAACAACCTGGAGCTTAACACGCTCAAAACTGTGGAGATGATCGTGGACTTCAGGAGAAACCCCCCTGCTCTCCCCCCACTCACCATCATGAACAGCACTGTGACTGCAGTGGAGTCATTCAGATTTCTGGGCACCACCATCTCCCAGGACCTGAAGTGGGATATTCACATAGACTCCATTGTGAAAAGGGCCCAGCAGAGGTTGTACTTTTTTCGCCAGCTGAGGAAGTTCAACCTGCCACAGGAGCTGCTGAAACTGTTCTACTTCTCCATCATTGAATCCATCCTCTGCACTTCAATAACTGTCTGGTTCAGCTCAGCTACCAAATCTGACCTCAGAAGACTACGGAGGGTAGTCCGGACTGCTGAGCGAATCATTGGTACAACCCTCCCCACTCTCCAAGAACTGTACTCATCCAGAGTGAGCAAAAAGGCTGGTAAAATTACTCTGGACCCCTCACATCCAGCACACAACCTCTTTGAACTGTTACCATCTGGTCGACGCTACAGAGCTCTGTGCACCAGAACGACCAGACACAGGAACAGTTTCTTCCCTCAGGCAATCCATCTCATGAACATTTGACACTAAACGTGGAACACACAACTCTATTATTTATTCACCACACTTGCTTACTTTTTTATTTATCTATTTTTTTTCATTTTAAATTTGCACATATCAGACCTGCACACACATAATTGACTATATTATATATTGTGTTTTTGCTGCTTTGTACATTGCCTATTTGGTCATTTGTATATTATTCTTTTATTATCTGTGTCCTGTCCTGTTGCTGTCTTTCTGTTGCACTGTGGAGCATCTGTCACTACAACAAATTCCTTGTATGTGTAAACAAACTTGGCCAATAAAGCTCATTCTGATTCTGATTCTAATGTTATTTAATATGTAATATATGCATTATTAACCCAATTATTTTTTTCACCATTTTTCTCTGCATTGTTTACAGGTCGATGACTTGTAGGACCTCATGAAAAAGAATACAAAAATAAAGTTTGGTGTCAGAAAATGACTCCGAGCACTATAATTTATTGTATGTAAATATAGAATTAATGTTCATCCCATAACTCAATACTAAAGAATGTGATAAATCCTTAATAATTAGGAAAATAATAAATGACTATGAAAATATTTAAGTAACTGAACAATTTCTATTTACTAATACAATTAATAATAAACCAGACTTAATGCATTAAATCATAACCTAGTATGTGTAATATTTTATATAATAATGCATTCAGTCATAGCGTAATATTTTATAGTTGAAAAATAGTGTAAGTTGCAATCTATCAGCAAATGAATTCAGGTTAGGTAATCTTATCTAATCAGGTTAGATAATCATCCAAACAGCAGGTGGCACTGTCTGAAAAAACGATAGGTCTGGGAGTGCAGGTCTGAGCGTGCAGCTGGGCCTCCAGTATAGAAAAGATTTATACCTGATAACAAATAATCTCCAATTCCAAAAGGTTATGTAATCAGGGCGTTTTTTTTCAGCCTCGTTTGTGATGTTTAGCTGTAACTTATTTACTTGGGAAAACGTTAAATGTCATTATGAAATATCCACAAGTAGGCTAACGTTAAATGGAAAAGTTAGCCAGCGTGAACATCATAAGTGACATTAAACTTTCCTTTTATTAATATCCATCGTCACAATATTTCAGATATTCGAAAGAGATCGATTATTGTTGGATACGTAACTTATTGCCTATAATTCTGTCGTCTATTCAGAATTAATTTACGTTATGCTTCGTGTTAAATCTGTACGGGACGCTAATTTACTAATTATTTTAACATGTTTGACGGTCAAATAAATTGAGCAGAACACATCAGCATTGGTTGTAAAGTTATTTAGTGTGATATTAATTGGAAATTGTAAAAGTTTTGGTAGGGGACCATGTAAAAAGTCCAGACATTTTGTTAAAACGAACATTTCGTTCATCTTCTGTCATGAAAACAATTAAAATATTTCACATGCAAACTACATTTAAGTTAATTCCTAATGACGTCCATTTGAAGTAATAAATGATGATTCGTATCATATTTCAGATCATGTTTTACAGAAATATCCTATTATTTTCTATAACTGTGTAATAAAGTGCAAATGCTATCATCATAATAATTAGGCTATTATTAGTAGCAGTGATACACATTAACATTTTAAATAAAATGTTTGTAATAACTGTTATTTCAAATAAAGTAATTGTTTTTAAGAAATACAATGGAATATAAATATGGAATAGATATTTACTGCCAATAGTTTAGCAGCTCCTCAGGATAACAATAAATAGTGTAAACTTTAAAGTTTTCCTGGCTATTCTAGTCCTTTTCTATTGCATTTAGGTTTAAGAGAGCCAGGGTCCCGCTATTGCTCAAGTAGGTCACTAAATAAGTGACACTTTAGTTTATAGAAGCTGTTTTTTTATTTCTGTTCTTTACTACTGCATACAAATTTCCTGTATATTGTGGTTATATTCTAATAAAGAGACCGAGAAATAATTATATATGGTCATTAAACCACTGTAAAACAAAAAACAACGTCAGTACTTAAAACTTGGTACTGTATTATGTTTGGCCACAGACATCTTTATCAAATTGTAGTACATAAATAAACCTTTTTGGTAACAGAAGTTTGTTCATCATCATACACCAGTCGATTACATGTGTCCATGTGGGCATTCTTTTAGGATGAATGCATCTGTTATACTACATAACTCACATGTGTCATTCTCAGTAGGTATTTGTTAAGAACTCTACTGTACTGTAGCATTATACAGCTACAGTTTTCTTTAAAAGCTTTGCAAGTTAGGTCAGTGTGGTGACAATATTTTAGGAGGCTGTGACTCTCGTCAACATAGACAAAATATTTCTTATCCCCTTAACACAGCATGTAGTACTCTAATTATCGTTTATGTTTCTTTTTTCAGATGCCTACTCTAAAGGACTGCTACATATGCAGGAAAAAAATTGGGAGTAGCAAGCAAACCGTGTCTACACTGCAGTGCCAAGCAGCCATATAAGCAAACGCTTGAGGAAAAAAAGAAACTGCTTTCCCAAGAATGGAAAGAAAAAAACAGCAGTGTGAACAAAGTGTATGATGCAACCAATCTACTGGTATGTTTATCTTTCAGACCTTCATTGTAAAATATTAAGTAAACAGTCCCTGTTTTTTACTTTTATATATGCATTTCTATATTCGTGATTAATGGCATCCAAAATAAACGTTTTTGTTTACATAATATATGTGTGTATACTGTGTATATTAATTATGTACATAAGTACACACACATGCATGTATATATTTAAGAAAAATATGTTATGTTTATATATTAAATATGTTAATGTATAATATATGTATAATATAAATGTATATACATGTAAATATTTTCAATATACTTGCATGTGTGTGTATTTATATATACATAATAAATATACACAGTTCACACACACATATATTATGCAAACAAAACTTTTATTTTGGATGCGATTAATCATGATTAATCATTTGACTGCACTAATTTATACATTTCAACAACTCATTCTTCAGCGTGTACATTGACTGAAGCATTACATCGGTGTATTTTCCACTGACTGTGCTCAGGTCTGATAAAGAACTGCTTGTTGTTGTGCTTATCATTAGAAAGTAAAATAAAAATCATATAGAACAGGGGTGTCCAAACTCGGTCCTGGAGGGCCACTGTCCTGCAGAGTTTAGCTCCAACTTACCTCAACCTTAGTATGTGTGTGTGTGTGTGTGTGTGTGTGTGTACATACTGTATACATCAGTGAAAATCAGTATGTTTGGTAGATGTAAATGTAATAACTCCACTGTTTACCTTCAGTTTATACAAAAGAAAAAGTTCAGCGGCTGCACATCGGTTCAAAATATGAGCCAAATGCGTTTCGAGCCTTTAGTTAAGAAAATTAGAAAATTAGATTTAAACTTAATGAAGCTATCGACAAATTCATATTACACCATAAATTTACATAAATCCTAATTAAACATACTAATCATTGACGTCATTGTGATGTCACAAATACTGATGTTCAGAATAAATGTCAACCCAGATTCACATCAGTCAGTCATATGTAATTTCCACATGTATTCTTATTCCACCTTTACACTACAGTTAACAGATGCATCTGATTATTATGAATCTAATAATATCTGAAACTGATCAAATCATGCAAACATGTAATATGGATGTAAAATAAACTGCATATGTCAGTATACTGGACATTGAATGTTTACTCAAAATTGTTACATTAAAATCTACAAAGTTTACACAATAAGTTGTTTTCTCAAATATTATAACAGTAAGACAAAAATATTCAGGTAAAACATGGCATAATAAAACCTTACTTTTCAGACAGTTTGAGAGATGAGGAAACTATATCAGTTTCACTGATGATTGACCACCAACATAAAACCCAGGACAGAGCGTCTGAGTGAATGTGGTCTGGACTGAGTGGATGAGGTTCATTGTGTCAGAGACGCTGTAGAAGGACAGAGTTCCTGCTCTGAGATCCACATACACTCCTATTCTCCTGCAGCTGGAGCCAACAGGGAGTTTAGTCTCTTTATTATTGTGACAGAATGAGAAACTGGAGAGAGAGCAGGACAAACTCCAGGACTGATCATTATATCCAAACACACACTCATAACCAGGTCCCTTCCTGCTGATGCTCTTATATGACACTGATATATCCACACCTTTACTCCCACTCCACTCAATCTCCCAGTAACAGCGTCCACTCACACTCTCTCTACACAACACCTGAAGATAACGATCAAATCTGTCTGGATGATCAGGATACGGCTGAGGTGTGTTAGTGTCAGTCACCACTCTGTTCTCTTCAGACAGACGGAGGTGTTTA
This sequence comes from Barbus barbus, assembly GCF_936440315.1. Lineage (NCBI taxonomy): Eukaryota > Metazoa > Chordata > Actinopteri > Cypriniformes > Cyprinidae > Barbus > Barbus barbus. The sequence goes on along the minus strand of NW_027636789.1, from coordinate 41,867 downwards.
TGTGCAGTGTTTGGATCCAGAGTGAACTGATGGGAATCTGATGAAGAAAAACACAAAAAAACTAACTGGTTGTTAAAGTTAAACTGTAAAAAACTCTTTGCTCAGACTGAAAAAGTGTTTTTTTTGAAAATGGATTCATTTTATTTGGTTATGCTTTTCTTTTCTTGTACATGAACACAAATGCTCACACATTCACATGCAGGTCTACAATTCACACACAAGCACAGAAAGCTGCAGATATCTGGACAGAACAGACAAACAAGTCAAGCTGCATTTTCAGAAAAGTACTGGATTTGTTGTATTGTTGCTATGATGATCAGTCAGTATTAAAGTATGAATGAACTATTGGGCAGCACGGGGCACAAAGTAACACAGGGTCAGCCTCAGAAGTCACTCCCACGGAAACTTTTCTGGAAACACTTCAGGAATGTCGAAGGTTGTATCCGAAATCGCCCCCTATACCCTCATTCACTATTCCCTACATTAGTCCACTCATATAGTTCACTTGAAGGAGTGAATGAAAACGAGTGAGTGAATTCGGACACTGAGTGCACCGGAAGGACTGCCGTTTTTGCATATTATGTATATTACATTATTATGCACATTATGTATAAACCCTAATAGTCAATTTACAACTAATTGTTTTATTACGCCGTGGACGAGCGCTTCTAAAATCAATGAATGGATGATTCAGCTGCGGGCGCCATCTTCTGGCGAGACGCGGGAATTCATTCGGCGCGCGACTCTCGCAGTGCATTCTGGGGATTCTCTAGCCGTTGAGTGTACATCGTTTGAACACTCGTTTTTGCGGTGCATTGTGGGATTGAATGAGTGCACTCGAGAACATCCACTATGGTTTCGAACACCACTTAAAATGTCTGTCTATATAGGGGGCGATTTCGGATACAGCCGAAGTCGACATATGACTGGTTGAATTAAACCGGATTTCCGGGAGACGCGAGTGTCACATTTATTTTCGGTCCGGTGGCGCCAAACTCATTCACGAAAGAAGAAAGCTGGCTACGCGAGACTAGGGCTGTATCCGAAATCGCCCCCTATAGTCTTTTGAAGATATCGCTGAACATTTATTTTAGTAACATGATATTTCTGGCTTAAGAAAATTTCTCATCTCAGTTTTTATTAATTTAAAATGAGACAAATCAGCTATTATTTTAATCTCAAATCTGTTATTTATCAGTTTAATGCTTGGATAACTAGCAGAAGACACTAACCGGTTTTAAACTCCAGCTGTTCAGATACAATCTGTCCTGCCGTGCTATTCTGTGACATTAGCGATGTAAGATTACTTTAATACATTCTAATGAGAAACAGGTCAATAAAGACTGACAATCAATGTTTAATGTTCAGAAATTGTTATTTCAAGACATGTAAAGCACTTTGGCTCGTTTATATGGGCCGTCCCAGGCATGGCTGCAATATGTTCAGTCAAACTCAAAAATCAGATTACTTTTCATTCTTAAAAACACCATTATTTTATTTTAAATAAATAATGATTTTATTTTATTGACAAAATATTTTAGTTGGTGTTGTATATTTTTTTCATAAGATCAGAACATTTTAAGCTGTCAAACGTACCCCTCAGATGTTACAATGTACCCCACCTACGGGGCATGTTGTCACATTTCACTGCTGGTTATATTCTGTATAATTGTGTATGTGACCAATAAAAAAAAATCTTGAATCTTGATTTCACTTCCTATTTTTGATGTTAAAAATAAAGAAAAACGTCTACACTGTAATTATGAAACAAAGCGTCATATTTGTACTAGACAAGTGTGAGATTACTGTGGATAATTAAATATACTCTGAACCCCATGTGAATTTACACAGTTTGAGAAAGTTAAAAAGTGTTACTCTGTGCCCCGCTCTCCTCTATTGGACATCAATTTATTATCACGTCATTTATTTGTATGTTAGTTTGTACTGATTTTAAGAAAGTAACTTCAAATTAAATGAGTGTTAATCAGTATTGCAGTACTTTATGAAACAGTATGCAATAATAACGTACTGAGTGTAAATTATAAATTATAATCACATCAAAAATGTCCCGGGATTTACCACCAATGCCACGTGAGCTGCTGTCAGAAGATCATGTTTTGTAATGTTGTCCAGCTCAACCAAACGTTGGCTGGCGGAGTTACTGTAAATAGCCTCCAAGAAGGCAGAGTAAGCTGTAAGTAAGTTGATTCGAACCTTAGGGAAGTAATTAGTAAACTGCAATATTCTGTAATAAATTTGCCTAAACTGCACATGATTAATAAAAACACTGATAATGTTTTCTGTCACTTTAAACTAAACTTACTAGATGAAGTATCTCAGTGTGTGTTATTGTGTTTGTTAGTGACTTACATTGTAGGAAGTCCTCTCTGGTCCTGGGAACAATGTTACTGTGAGTGACTGAGAAAAGAACAGATATAAACACAGAGAGAAAACCATGCCTGTATCCATTCCTCAGACATTTCTAACATTTTCATGATAATATTAGATGCTGTTTGTCTCATTACAGACAGCAGATGAATCTCTAATATTTTACCAGATATCTTTTTCATCTCCTCTTTGCAGAAATCCTCCAGTTTGTGTCTCAGCTGACGGACAGATTCTCTCACAGTATCAAAAGAAGAGAGGAAACTGACAGAGATGTTTTCTGTAGATTCAGGAGGAGCTGAGAGAGACTGAAGACTCTACAGGAACAACAATCAATAAACCAGAAAAACATCTGATTATTAAAACAAAGAAATTATAAAATAATAGTGAGTGCAAAGAAATAGTAAATAGAGTGAGAGACATTTCTGGTAAAAGTTCACAAGTCTCTTGTTCCAGCTTCCAAACATGACTGCCTAGAAAAACACCTGCTTTCTTTCAATTAATTCCTCAATAATGTAATGTTTAGCTGCCCACTTAAAACACTGCATTAAATAATATGTGAATAAATATTTACTGTGTCATGATGCATCATTGAGAGAAGTTTAACCCTCTGGTCATCCTCACATTATTTTTTATTTTTTTTTATTATTTTATTGAAATGAATGTATTATATTTTAGTTAGATTTTTTAGTTTGTTTTGTTTTTAATATTTTGTATTTTCAGGTTTGGTTAAAGTTTATAAATTATATTTATGCAGTAATTATAATTAATTTATTACCTCTTAACCACTGTTTGAGCAAAGACCTGAAAATTACATTTCTATCTGAAACTAAAGACACTTGGCTTTTAATTTTAACTTTTTAATTTTTTTATTTTTTGGTGTGTGTTCATGTAGCAAGAGCCAAAACCTTTACCAAGCTTCGTCCCATTCCAATAAAGTACAATAATAATAATAAACAAACAAAATATAAACATTATTGGACAAAATGATCTAAGAGTACCAGAGGGTTAAACATGCTTAAGACTATGATTTTAATGCTTAATTGGGCAAATAAAAGAGTCATATAATGCGTATTGGTCTCTATTATTAGCATGTTTCATCAGGTCACCTCACTGCTGCAGAGTACCTGACTGAAGCCAGTTTTACAGTAAAAACAACATCACGAGACAATATTCCTGACTACATTCCCAGCAGCAGAATGATTCTTATTCAATCAGTGTGCTTCAGATAATAAATGTCAGTTAATTAAAGACTCACAGATCTTGCTAAAGTCTACTCTGTTTTTTTTCTAGATCTCTGTTACCTGCAGGAAATGGATGTGATCGTCTGTGTGTGAAAGCTGCTCCAGCTCAGTGTTTCTCTTCTTCAGATCATCAATCTCCTGCTCCAGTCGCTCCATTTGTCCTTCAGCTCGACTCACTGCAGTCTTTTCCTGATCTCTGATCCGCTGTGTCACCTCAGAGCGGCTTCTCTCAATGGAGCGGATGAGCTCAGTAAAGATCCTCTCACTGTCCTCCACTGCTGTCTGTGCAGAGCGCTGTTAGACACACATCACAATCAGCTCTTACTGCTTCCTCACAGCCTGAGAGCCACAGCGGCTTCAGTGGGACTGAAAGAGGAGTCAAACTGAGTCTCAAACTTCTCTTCTTCTCCAAACTCACCTTATGAGACTCCACAGCCGCTCTCAGCTGCTCAAGATCTTTCTGTCTCTGCTGGATTCTCTGCTGGATTTCACTCTGTGTCTCCTTCAAGTGTTTCTGGAGGAGAAATTAAAAACAGCAAACCCAAGACTTATTGCATAAAACTATCATAAATTCATCTTGTAAAAAGGTGCCTGTTTTCTTCATTACAGCGTTTCTCAAGAGTTGTAAGATCATTATATGAATTTAGGTTAGACATGAAGTCCTTTCACATGAAGGGGACATATATGATTATTCCTGAGCAGAGAACTTGAGCAATGTTACAAAAATGATCAAAGTTCAACTCCTGCTCAAATGCACAGAGCTGTCGTGTAGTAACACCCAATGGGAGAGTAGATCACATGATGCACCCATGATACAGCTGGATACTGCAGTGAGGAGAAACACTTGAAGTGTCAGCATTCATTTCAGTTCATACCTCTTTCTCTTTTCTCTCTGCTGCAGTTGATACAGTCTCATGGTTTTGATGTTCATCCATTGCACACAGCATGCAAACACATTGCTGGTCAGTACGACAGAAAACCTCCAGAAGCTTATCATGTTGATGACAGATCATCTGCTGCAGTCGTCCAGTGGCATCAGTCACTTTGTGTCTCTTTCCTGAGCGAAACTCCTCATGACGCTCAAAATGAGTTTGACAGTAAGACTCCAGACACACCAGACAGGACTTGACAGCTTTGTGTTTTCTTCCAGTACAGATGTCACACTCCACGTCTCCAGGTCCAGCAGGAACAGCAGCTGCTAGTTTGGTCTTCTTCAGTTTCTCCACCACTTCAGCCAGCATGGTGTTTTTTCCTAAAGCAGGTCTTGGACTGAAGGTCTGTCTGCACTGAGGGCAGCTGTAGACTCTCTTCTGATCCTCTTGATCCCAGCAGTCTGTAATGCAGCTCATACAGTAACTGTGTCCACAGGGAATGGCCACTGGATCCTTCAGGAGATCCAGACACACTGGACACAAGAACTGCTCCACTGAAAAAACACCGGCTTCAGCCATTTCACCGTCTACAGCAAAACAGACACACAAACAACAGCTCAACAGCAGATCAGTTTCAGTTTCTTTTAACTGAGTTTCCTGGTTCTGTGTTTGAGAGACGTGTGCAAAACAAGTTTGTCTGTAAGTCTGTAAACTCTCATACTGAAATGTCCACTAGATGTCAGTCTCACACTGAAACTCAGAGTTAGTGAGAACACAAAGTTAGATAAACACCTTTACAAAATAAAAATACTAATACTGCATCCAGATTACTCAGGATTATTAGAAAGCTAAAGGCAGGTGAGTTTGATCAGGTTTGGAGCTAAACTCTGCGTGACAGTGGCTCTCCAAGACCAGAGCTGCTCTGACATTCAGAAAAGCCTCATGTTAAATAATTAGTAACACTTTAAAACACTGGTCCATTGTTAAAGAATAACTACACAGGAACAAATGAGTAACACACTAACTAACAGGAAACTCATGATGAATGAATTAGTGAGTAGTTCACAAGGTGGCTCTGACTGTTGTGATATTAGCAGGGCTGGGGAGTAACGAAATACACGTAAAGTCGTTACGTATTTAAAATATAAAATACCAGTAACTGTATTTCGTTACAGTTACATTTTAAATGGGTGGTAATCAAATTACAGAATGTGTGTGTGTGTTATTTACGAGCATGTTTAGCGCCATTATCGTGTTAGATTTAATATTAGAGAAGATGTATTACGCACTTCTAGCTTTCCACTTAACTTCAGAGATTCCTTTACATCTACACACAATACTGTTGACAAACTTTGGAATAAACACTAGCACTAATGTGTAATGTTTCAGTAAAGAGAGAGTTTTGTGACAAACTGAGTTTTATTCTATTTTCAGGAGGAACAGAAAAAGCATCAACACAGATCCTCTTGATTCCTGATCTACACACTCTCCTGGCAAGACTGTATCAATAATGTCAATTTTAAAAGATCAATATTTTTGTCACTCATTTCAGAAAGTGAAACCCATATATTATCTAGATTCATTACACATAGTGAAATATTTCTTGAAATGTTGATGATTATGGCTCACAGATAATGAAGCGCCAGCCCCTGCAGGATAAACACAGTAACACACCAGCACTGGATACAGTGTGAAATAATGACAAACAGCCCATGGTGAAGAGTTTCCCGTTTATTTTAGTATAGCTAACCTTTCACAATGTCATGCCATAATACACATTCATAATGACTTATACAGCATTTTCAATTTTAAGTACCTACACAGTATTACTTGCAAAATATCCGTTTTAGTTGTATTAAATGTGTGTTTGCCAATATTATAATTTCAAGCAAGTACTGAAACAAAATGTAAGAAGTGAGAGAAGTGTTTAGATTATAATGGGTAGTTAAAGGTTGGTTAGTTAGTAGCGCGCGGCTGCAGCATCATCTGAACAAACTGATCAAAACACATCAACATCAGCAGATCATATTCATTATGATTTCTGATTTCATCCCTCTTTTAAACGTGCATTAATAACCCATCACGGTTTCCTTGCATAAAACAATTAATTTACAAATAATCAAATACATTAGAAAATATCTTTAATATTTTACCATGTTATTAATAATATAAAAATATTATAGGTTTTATTAAGCGATTGCCTTCTCAATCTTCTAATTTCAAGCAATTACTAAAAACATAGTGATGTGTATAAAGTCTGGTTAGTACAGTAAGAAGTATTACCTGATCTCACCAACGCCTTGAAGAAACCGAGACGAGCACGAATAATCCCCCTGTGGAGGCTTTACACTGCTGTAACATATTCAACACAAACAAACAAACAGAGAGACAGATGACAAAGTTTCTTCTTTTGTTTATTAGCAAACCAGCTTTTAGGTGCATTATTATTTTGTATATATTATGTCTTTGTTGCACGTTGAAATGACGTCTCCTGAGGAGCCAGAATGAAAGTTTATATGACGTCTTCTGAGCGTCCAATATTGATGTCAGGACGCCTCTAGAAGGTTCAAATTTAGTTCAGATGTGCTCATTGTGGACTTATTTTCAACGTCTTATAAGATCAACTGCAGTCTCATTAGACATCATTTATACTGTTTCTGGACAAAATAAACGGCTGCCTTCAATTGAAAATGAACTCAGAGACACAGTGTTTGTATGAAAATGGCTCATTATGGCTTCTGTGATGAACATATGATCAGAAAATACTGCCAGACTGCCTTTAGTGAATCGTTTCAAAGAGTGTTTTCTAAATTATTTTTCATTTTTAAAAGAAAAAAAAATCACAAAGTTTCAAACTATATTGAGAAATGTCCAAAATTTTGGCAACACTAATGCAAAACAATTGTGAACCAGATATAAATAAATGTCCTGTCTTGCTCACTTTCCTGCGAACAGCCGCACATTAATCGTGGGACTAATGAAATTCAATAATAACAGCAATCACATTTAACACATTTAAAAACCTGACAGATTAATCATAAGATGTAGGCAAAACCTTTGTGTTTTTATCTCATATTTGACATATTTTACTGTGAGACACAGACATCTTTGAAGGTGATGGTGAATAGTGCTGAAGGTGAAACCTGTGCAAATAAAACATATGGAAAATAGAGAATACATAGAAAATATAGCAATTTCCATCACATTCTCCCCCTTCTCTGATCACATCAGTTGAGTTGTATTCATAACATGCCATCGCTCTCATAGAGCAAGAAAGCTTTGAGCTGTGAGACACAGACATCTCTAACACATGTAGCAAGCTCAGCGGAAGTTAAATCTTCTACTCAAAATACATTTTATATCTTTCAGAATCATCATCCATTGAATTTTCATCATATTTAGACTGTAGGACCATGTCTTTGTTGGATACATATCTGGATAATCATCATTATCTTTCACTGTAACCCATTTATGTCATTTGATCAGTAGTTTCAGTGTTGTTTCATAACTACTGGCCAAATTCAAAAACGAAACTAAAATTAAAACATCTTTGAGAGCAGTGGCCCCTGGTGTTTCGGGGGCCGTACGCAGCTTGTGTATTCTGCTCAAAGGGAGGATCGGCTCTGTGTATTTTCATTAGTGTATTTGTGTATCTACAGCTGAATGTTTTATAATCAATAGAGAACAAACCTATAGAAGTGATGTTGATATTTACTTTTTTTTTTTAAATGCATTACCAGAAAAAAATGCAGTGCTACAATCTTCTGAGAGTTGTGATGATAGAAATACAATTTTGTACAGACGCTCAGTCCACTCTCTAGCGTACTCAAATGAACACACTTCCAAAGAATTACAGCAATAATGAACAGCATAGAGAAAAGATGTGGACACACATGCAAATTAGGAAGAAAGGAGCATTTACATTTTTAGACAGAAATAAACAAATGATGTATTGTGCTGAAGAAGGGATGAGTGCAGATATAATAATCAGATAGTATCAAGCTGCAGAGAGAAACATCTGACTCAGGACAGAAAATAGTGTAATACTGTATATAGGGATTTTTACATTTTGCTTGAATCTATATTTTCCTTCTTTAGAAATGGACCAAACTCTACATTTCATTCTTCTTCTCATTGGTTAGTGTGTTTATGGTTTATGGTTTCATTAGGATTGACCCTGTTATGATCAAACCCTCTCTTTCACAGCTCTCTTCTCCGTATCTGAATGTGTTCAGCGTCAGTATCACTTTATAAATGAGATGAAGACCTGGCCTGAAGCTCAGAGATACTGCAGAGAGAATTACACAGATCTGGCTACCGCTGACAACATGAACGACGTGAACGAGCTGAAGAAGAGTGTGAAAGATGGTGGTGTTCAGCATGTCTGGATTGGGCTGCAGAAGACGGGTCGTGATGAATGGCAGTGGTCTTCAGGTGAACCTGCGCTCTATCTGAACTGGGCTTCTGGACAACCCGAAGGCAAAGATGATTGTGCAATGATGTTGAATGGAAAATGGGAGGATTTGCCATGTAGTGATAATCGTCATTTCATCTGCAACAACAGTGAGTGCAGCTATTTAACATTACAACCATTCATTGATAGATTTTCCATTTACTAAATTTGATAATAAGCACTATATTTAATTTGATATTGTATATAGAAAAGACTGGATATTTATCATACTTTCAATGTTCATAGACAATATTTTCTAGAAAAAAAAATGTCTAGTCCATGTAGGAATGAAAGTGCATTAAAAACTATTAAACACTGTGTGCGACTATAATGGTTTAAAATGACAAATATACAGTCCAGTAAAATGTTTCTGTGGACTAGTTAATTAACATTTAGCTGCAGTGTAACATCTTCCTCTGTTTGACGTTTCTTTCGTCTGGTTCTTTGTGTCTGAATCACGTATTCCTGAGAGGAAATATAATGCACAAATACACAGCACTTCAAAATCATCATGATGTTCACTAATGTTAAATCATTAAAATGATCCTGAAGATATGGTGAATATTCAAAATATCAGCAGCTTTAGAAAGAAAAGGTTTTGAATGACATGTTTCTGATGTCTCCACCACTGTTCCTGTTCACATTTAATCCATAAAGCAGCATAAGAATAATGAACAAACTGATTCATATATGTGTTTCCATTTGTTTTTCTTACAGCGAACACAGGACTCGTTTTTGTCAATCAGATGAAGAATTGGAGAGATGCTCAGATATACTGCAGACAGAATCACACTGATCTGGTCAGTGTAAGAAACGAGAATGAGAATCAACAGGTTCAGAATATCATTAGTGATAATCATTCATCTGGATCACATGTCTGGATCGGTCTGTTCAGAGACTCATGGCAGTGGTCAGATCAGAGTAACTCCTCATTCACATACTGGAAGTCTGCTGAACCAAATGGTAGAAGTGATGAGAAGTGTACAGTGACAGAACCAAACTCTCAGGGAGAATGGTTAGACATGACTTGCACCAAGACATATCCTTTTGTGTGTCATGAAGGTGAGCAGATCCTCACAAAACACACACAATTCATCATCACCTCCAGTTATCTTCAAGTTTACGCTACATATCTGACATGATCAATTCCACAGTGTTTGTTCTGCATGTTTTGTTTTGTGGATCATTGTCTCTCTAGTTTCTGCTTGTGCTTTGTTTGGTTTCCAGATAAACTGATTGTGATCAGAGAGAATCTGACGTGGTCTGAAGCTCTGAGATACTGCAGACAGAAACATGTGGATCTGGTCTCGGTTCATTCAGAAGAGATTCAGCATGAGGTGATGAACGTGGTTAAACGGGCGTCTACTGCTGCGATGTGGTTGGGTTTACGTCACTCCTGCACTGTGGGCATCTGGTTCTGGGTGAGTGGAGAGACGGTGTGCTATCAGAACTGGGCTCCAGGGAACGGCACATCAGAGGAAGACTGTGAACACACAGTGAGATCTGGAGCAGTTCAGTCTGCAGGAGATCAGCGCTGGATCAGCCGTCCTGAAACTGATGAACTCAACTTCATCTGCAGCAGATATTAAGCTTGAATGGATGCACTTTCATGTAAGATCGTGTTCACTTTATCTTCATTTCCAAGTATCACTTGATTTGGAAATTATAATATATAATCATTTCAACATCAGTAGGCAGTTGTACCTGATGGTTGTGATGGCTGCTTGCGAAACACTACACTGCAAAGCTTCAAAACTTTTGCAAACCATATGTTTTGAACCAGTTATTAGAAGCACATCTCAAATTGTCAAAGTCCCGTGATTTCAGTAAACAAAGTTTCAATACATTGTATTTGTTTCAAAATGGATACAGTTTCAGTGGCTTTCCGCTTTGAGAATATGAACCAGTGTCTATATGATTTTTACCTGATTTCGGATCAGATTTAAAACTTTGAAGACATTTTTAATGACACTGTATAATCACTGCCTAATGGTTAAAAAAGTAGAAATTTGTTTACTTCAAGCTGTGAATTGTGCTAATTGTTCTTCGGAGGGTGTATTCTCCTCCAGACGGATGATTTTTTGTTGATTCATCAGTGATTCCTGTGACTTATTTTTTCAACAGTTTAAGAGCGTTTTTGGACAGAATTGCTGTTAATGCATCATGTTTTTCTTTTACGAACTCGTTCAACTTGTCATTTACTACGTTACTTACATGCTATTCTTTCTTTGTGTGGTTTACTTCAACATGACTAATTCTGTGAGGGGTCAAAAGGCACCACATATGTAGTTAAACTGTTTTTATCATGACATAATTAATGTAACTGAAGAATGCTGTATGTATATTGTATTTTAAGGACCTCTGCATGTGTTTTTGTGCTACTTCTCTCTCTCTCTTACATTAAGTTTGTTGTAATAATCATGTCTTTATATTAGAAATGACATCACAGGTGACGAATGGATACTTTCAAAGACAATGGTGTGTTGTACTTCTGTGAATGCTGATGATTTATATTGAAATGTCAATATTGTATTCTAACATAATTAGCTAACCATATATTCGAGTTTTTCTCAATCGATTTGACCCATTTCTCCAAACTGAGGTCACTGTTCTCAAAACACTGATCTGAACACTTTGTAATTGTCCTAAACAGAGTGAGCGTTTCCATTCATTTCATACAAATCATGCAAATCATTTTCTCAAAACAATGTGAACAAAACTAATGTTTTCTCAATAGTTAATACAACCAAGTTTTTCTAAAAATAAAATGGCATGAATAGACATCAAAAAGGCAAAAACAATGTGATTTATTTTAGGTTTCAGGATTTTTTTCTTCTAAACTTTGTTTAAGGATGATTCTCAACTATAAAATATATAACCAAATGATTTGATATACCATTTTGTTTTATGCAATATGTGTGTAAAAATGTCCATAAACTGGTTTTCCCATTAAACACAGTGTATCTATACTGTATCTAATTTGCATATTAATGGGTTGCTGTTGGGACAGCATGTTGAAAAAAGAATTGTCATAACGGGAGTAATAATTGGCCAGATTTTCATAATAATATCTAATATTTCATAACAAAATAGATATACAATTTATTTTCCTATTCAATTGTTATGTCTCCCAAAATGCATAATAAATGATTTTAGTCCAGGTGTCCTCTACAGTGGACATGTATGAAATGAAGTCATATCTGAATTTGAAAACCCATAACATTTTCCTGAGATGTCGCTTTATGACCAACAATTTGAAAAGTATTCAGTTTTAAATGACAATTACAAAATATAATCATATTTCCATAAGGATGTAAAATTTGTCACTAAATTAAATTTAGCCATCTTTAAAGATCTATGAGAGGCAGTGGTCCTGGTGAAACATCATTTAGTATCTCTATAAAGCCCTGAATGTGCTCTGTACAGGACATCCAGACTTACAACCGTGACATGTGAGGTCTCAGAGAAATACACTGAAATAGAAAGTCCACTACAGAGGCACAAACTCCAGAGCTGGGTCTCAGGAGGATATGTGACTGAGCTCTGGACTTGATCTCTGTGAGTAACATTGCATCTCCACTCTCTGTTGTCTTCTTCATTCAGGAGCAGGGCTTGAAAACGGTTCCTGCGTTCCTCTGTATTAGTACCGGTCCGAAATCGGTTCGAGTAGAAAGAATAAACAGTAAGGTTAATACTGTTATTTTTAAAATTGTCTTTGCCTGTAATAATAATAAAAATAATAATAATAAAGTACAGTGTTTTCTTTACACAAAAAGAAAGAAAAAAAAATACAGAAAGAGATGGTATCTTAACCCGGTGCGCTTCACAGCCAATACAGCATCATCTTTTCTAGATTTTTACATTTTATTAGGCTATTATTCAGAAATGATGAAGGCTAAAATGCTGGTAAATCAAAAATGTTTCCAAACATTATAAACACAGTTATTAGTTTCTCTCCACAACAAATCCTCTAAACTTAAGGATAGCCTATAGGCTATAAAAACGTCATTCCAAAAACAAATTAAAGGTGAAACTGATGCCTACCTCTGTCACTCGGCACGAATCCAAATGCTTCCATATTCTCGACGCATAGCCTATTAAAATATTATTTACTGGCTTTTACTTTCATCGACGTAAAACATCATCCTTCACATCCGCTATATATCACGCTGAACGCAACAGATTGGACAACGGAGCTCTGTAACTTTTTACTCGTTTCTTTAACTGTATTTTATTTTGATAATGAACTGGCTGCAATGTCGCAAAAATGCGTGTCTTTGTGCGCGTGAGGTGCCGGCGCGATATGGTTGATTATACAGATACAAGACATCATTCAAAACTGTCAAGCTATTGCAAAACTAATAAAACTGTAAAGGTTTTGCAAAATAAAGAAAACTACTTTCTGTGTCTCCTTTTCCTTTCTGAGAACGTTGGAATGCGTCAAAATGAACCGTATAGGCCTTTTTTTGTTTCTTTTGTCAATCTGTCAATGATTTACGTGAAATATATTTAGTGTATAGAATATTCTTTTTTATGTAATATAGTTTTATTGTGTTTTCTCCGTTCAAAGAAGCGATGTTGAATGCATTTACTGCTGTCGGATAAACTCTAACGCCGGTGTTCTGATGATTTGTGCTACCCTGTCAGATTTTGCTACCTCCCATTAAAACAGATGGTAGCAGAATTCATTGCCATTGCGACTAGAGTTCACAGCTGAGCGCGAGCGGGCATTTCACTCGCTGGATGCGTCAGCATCACATCTGCATAGTCTGTACTACTTGAATTCCTGATTGGTTGACAGCAAATTTCAAATATTAAATAGAACGATAAAATAGCGTTATTAACCGGTTAATGGCCATTTCAAATGTTCGATTCTGTTCGGAACTATAACATTTGATTTCATTTCTGTTTCCGGTACTGTTCCAGTCAAAATTTAGTTCGTTTCGGGTTTTCGTTTTCGTTCCATGAACCGGTTCAGAGCCCTGTTCGGGAGTGTTGTAGTCAGAGTGATGATACAGTGATCTGATGAGAATATATCTGATATCTGGAGTCTGATATCTTCAGTTTAACACCAGCCTGATTCACCCAGAACAGCTCAATTCCCTCAGAACAGATCCAATCATCACAAGAGACTTCAGCAAGAGAATACAACTGACAGAAGAGAGTCACAGAGCGGCCTGCACTGATCTCAGTCTGTGAGGATGAGGATGATGAAGAGACTGAAACACAAAATAACACACACATCACACACTCTACAATCATCATCAGAGTTTAAATGAAGAACTTGCCAGTTTTACATTGACTACATAATCATAAACGTACCATGAAGAACATGCAGATATAAACACGAGCATCAGTTCTGTGTTGTTTTTGTTGTCCTTTCAGACCCATCCATTGTTGGCAGATGTAAGACCCACAATCTTCTTTTGTGATGTTCTTGATGTTCATATGATCTATTGCAATGCAGACAAAGTTAACGAACATCTGGTTACCTGTTTATTCATTAAATCATTTCCGATCAGTTATTTTACCAGTCTCAGTTAAATTTGGGATACTTCCATGACTGATACAAATCTGAGGATAACCATGTACAAGAAAATCAATGTGGTGAAAAAAACCTGCATGTTTTTTTTTTTTTTTTTTGTACTTATTTGTACAGGAATTTTGCTCTTCTCTCCTTCTGATTGACAAACTTCTCAACTACTTTCTTATTGAAGTCAGGAATGTCTTTGACCAGTTTCTTCTCAATAGAAAGCATTGCCAGAGCATTAAGGCGATCCTGGGTCATTGTATTTCTTTCATTGTAAGTAGAAAAGCACCTCTCTGACTCTGCTGTTGTCATAGGCGTGGAGATTATGATCTTGAGAAGACTGACAGTCTCTGTGAAAGTACTTTGAAGATTGTTCTCAATGAGAAACTGGTACAGAGGAACTGCACCACTGCCAACCCTAAACTCAGGCTTCTCATAGATGAGGGACAGTTCTGTTTTGAGCTTGGCCTTGTTCAGCACGGGGTATGCCTCCACGGTTGTTTCAAGTGCTGATTCAGGAAACGTCACACTGTGTTGTGGAAACAAATCTCCGTGCAGCAATGTTGCACTAACAAGGTGCTGGGTGAAGGAAAACCGCTCCTTGGAATGAATCAGGATGGTATCACATACCTGTAAAACATTTTTATCAAAGTGATTCTGAGTGAACACAACATGCACATTATATTATTACTAATGTTTAAACTCCAGTAGCTATTCCTCATTGCACTTTACTTCTCCTGATCTTGAACTTGCTATTGGTTTCCTAAACAAAACAAGGTCTACAGTAGCATTTCAATAAATAAACCACCTATTTTCTGCTACACTCTAAAAAATGCTGGGTTGTTTTTTCAACCCAAACGCTGGGTTGAGGCTGCTGGGTAGGACGTTGGGTTGTTTTAACCCAGTTTTGGATTGAAAATTGGTCTTGAACATAACCCAGCAGCGCTGGGTTGGGAACGCGGACGTGAAAGAGAGCACGCACGTCACGTTAACGTCGGACGACACCAGCGCGAGAAGCCGCCATTTTCTCCGCCTGAAAGAAGCGAGAAGCGAGTGAAAGACGTTATTAGTGGTGGAAATTTTCATTCTTTCCAGAGACTCGTTCGTTTTTCGTTCGTTCACCAAAATGATTCGTTCAGATTCGTTCACTAACTCGTTCAGTGACCATTTTTCCATATTACACAAATACGTCAGCAAAATAAAAACCGATTTGGCTTCATTAAAAAGTGTGCCCTTCTCATTAAATGAATAAAATAAGTCTAAATAAGTGATCAAAGTCATTACTCTTTTTATCTTTTAAATTACACTCTTTTCGGATGACCAATGCACAAGTGTTTTTTTATTTGTTTGCATACTAGGCTAGTTAACATTTAATTGTTTAGGCAGAGATTTACACGTTCAAATCTGAGATTATGTTAAACGAGGAGTTATTCTGTATGTAAAATATGAATATAAACAAGCGTGCACAGTACGGATACCTGTGCTTTGCATCCGCTTTCTGCTGATTGATGAACTAGATTGACAGAATGGCCGACCTACCCGGTCAACGAACTGGGTATAGCTACCAGTTCGTTCAATTCGTTCACGAACGGGAGATCTCTCTCTCGTTCAGACTCAAAACAGAGCCATCTCGGTCAATGATGCTATTATATTCGTTCGTTCGATCCAACCAATTACATGCCCCTTCTAAACCTGAGCTGAAATGCTATTTGCTGACGTGAGTCACGTGACGCAAATGAGATGGGATGACGTGACGCAAATAATCAATACTGCCATATTTTTTTATGTTTCACAGGCTGTATCCGAAATCGCCCCCTATACCCTCAAATAGTGCACTATTTGAGGGGACAGCCATTTTAAGTGGTGTTCGAAACCTTAGTGGATGTTCTCGAGTGCACTCATTCAATCCCACAATGCACCGCAAAAACGAGTGTACAAGCGATGTACACTCAACGGCTAGAGAATCCCCAGAATGCACTGCGAGAGTCGCGCGCCGAATGAATTCCCGCGTCTCACCAGAAGATGGCGCCCGCAGCTGAATCATCCATTCATTGATTTTAGAAGCGCTCGTCCACGGCGGAATACAGTGGAATACAACAAAGGTACACAATTAATTGTAAATTGACTATTAGGGTTTATACATAATTTCCGTGACAGAGTTCTAGATAAATCCTTCAATCTTACTATTGGAGCTGCCTGTATCAAATGATTATTTAACAGGAAGCAAACTATGCAAAAGCGGCAGTCCTTCCGGTGCACTTAGTGTCCGAATTCACTCACTCGTTTTCATTCACTCCTTCAAGTGAACTATATGAGTGGACTAATGTAGGGAATAGTGAATGAGGGTATAGGGGGCGATTTCGGATACAGCCACAGTTTTTAAACAAACAAAAGTGCATGACATGACTAACATAATGAAATATTTTTTTATTTAAAAGTATGTAACTGTTCAAACATAAAACAACAATAATATAAATAAATAAAACAAAATGATAAATAAAAAAAAATAAAACAATAATATAAAAAAATAAAACAAAGAACCAGTTGTTCGAACGACGAACGTAATAATGAGACGAGATGTATGTATGTAACAGTTCATTTGACTCTTTCAAACTCAAAGCAACTCAATGAAGGGCGTATTCGTTCACTAGATTCAACAAATCACATGCTCCGTCCTCGTATCATACTCGAAGGCTATTGGCTCGAGGTTTAGTCATTCTTTGACAGATGAAACGGTCCAGAGCTACGCATGCGCGCAATAGCGGCGCGCTGCGGTGGAGGGAGGAATTTCAGTGAACGAGAAATATGAGTCAATGGATTACGTGAACGAGAATGATTCGTTCACCTAAAAGATTCGTTCAAAAAGAACGATTCGTTCACGAACGTAACATCACTAGACGTTATGGTAAGTAAAGATTAAAAATGTAAAGTCATAATTCATAGTTTGTGTCCAGGAGCATTTTGAGGTTTCATGGAAGGCGGAAATAGTCCGAAAAGAGCTTATATTGAAAAATACGCGGCTGCGGTTTTCGCCTCAGAAACGGTCTTAACGGCCTTTTTTTTACTGAACGGAAGAGATACTTTTAATATAACGTCCGTGAGTGTCTTATGTCATATTTACATAAGATTTTACATTATCTGCACCTTTCGATGTGTTAATAGACTGTTATTAACACATTTACATGTTAATTCGTTTTCTTATTTTTCGCGGTTAAACTGAATGTAGTTTCCTAAAGGAAACGGCGTTATGTAATAAAGACTATCTTAATTATTTTGAGGCTGATGAAGTGATAATTGTTATAAGTAATGTTTTTCATGTAATATTTCAGACTAGTTGAGCTTGTGTGTTAATGCCCGCGTCGGGAGTTAACGACACCGAGGCCTGCTCGTGTGAGGACGCCATATTCTCAGCTTCTTCAGAAGAGAGGGAAAGATAACTTCACAATCCTATGTTATCAACATTTTTGTTTTTGTTTTTTTAAACTAAGAGTAAAATAATGTTTGTTTGTTTTTTTGTAGATGTTGAAAGCCAGAGACATAGGAGAGCATCATTCTTTTGAGATTGATGTAAGTTATTTTTTAGAAAATAAATGTTTCTGTTGTCTCCTGCCTGTTTATTTCACATTTGGATGCAACAACAGTGTGTTTACGTGTTCATATTTTATGTAAACATTGATGTCTGTGTTTTTCATTGCAGAACTCAAACCAACTTTGGAGATGTCTGATTTGGAGAGTCATCATTCTTGGTCTTCCTTTCTTAAAGGAATAGTTCACACAAAAAGTAATTTACTTGCCCTCATGTCATTCCAAACCTATAAGACTGTCTGTCTTTACAACACAAATGAATATATTTTAAATTTTCTCATATTTTTTTGTTAATCCATTGAGAGTCTAGATAATCTGTATTTTCAAGATTCATAAATAGTTATTGTTGAAGTAATCCATTCCAATATTTATATATAAATAAACCTTAAATTATATGATAGCGAATGTCTGTTCAGAAGAAAATATTGGTCTCCCAGACTTGCAATGGAGGACAAAGCTTAAGAGAATATTAAATATATTTATTTGTGTTCCAAAAATTAGCAGAGTTTGTATGGGTCTGGAACAACATGGGGGAGAGTAAATTATGACCATTTTCATTTTTTGGTGAACTAACCCTTTAAAGAGCAGCCCTCCACGTACATGGAAGATTGTGAGGTATGTGAATGTCATGTCTGTTTTAATGTTTCAGTAAATAAGTAGCTTTCTGAAAGCAATATATTTAAACAATATTACATGCCCTCACACTAGTGCTGCCACTATAGCATTCGAGAGCGCTGTGGTAGACAGACATTAAACAACCACACAAAGCAGATTAAATTATAAAACAGACTATTTACCTATCCTTGCAGATGTGGATGCACTTCTATCTGAAAATGGATAGTTTAATTAAATGTTTTTCTCTTTTTAGGCCACTGATGGAGAACAGGCGGTGACTGGGATGAATGCTGGTCAAAGAGGAGAATGACATTTCCCCCAAACTGATGCAACAGTGGTATTAAAGGAGGACGCTGCCCTGGATGTTGTAAAAGATGTCACATGCTGTGCTGATGGGGCTTCTTCATGACTACATCAGTTATGCTAAAGAGATCATGAAAATTGACAGTGACGCATGATCTGAATTCATGGACTATGAAACAAACAATTTGAAAATGTTAAATGTGGTGTTTAGTAAAAGTGGAGTTTACACTCTGTCATTTATACACATGCTCCCATTCTTTCACACACATGCATCTGTTGAATGTTATAATATCAGTGTTAATGTTGTGGTTTATTTGTGTAATGTTGTACCAGAATAGTTTGTAAAGGACTTAACTATTAACTAATTGTACAATTATTGTATAATAGTGTTTTTGTATATTTTTATGTAATATATAAAATTTACCAAAAAAGTCCAATTTGATCAGAAGTTATATTCAACAAATGTTCAATGCTTCATTTATAAACTCTGTAGCTGTTAATGCCATACTTTTCTGCATTTCTTCTTACATGCATGTTACTTTTTGACTGTTTTCTCTTGTTTTTAATAAATATTTACCTTTTGAAAGTCATTCTTTGTGTGATTTTAAAATGAACAAGATTTGTAGGTTTAATTTGGGATAATTTTAGCCTAGCAATGTAGTAATTTTAAGCCATAAAAAAGCAACCCAGCATGCTTTTTTAAACATAATAACCCAACTTGCTGGGTTAAAATAACCCAGCGCTGGGTTGCCAAATAACCCAAATTGGGTTGTTTTTAACCCAGCAGTTTTTAGAGTGTACATGTAAGGATATTATGTACTCAATTATTTTCCCATTTGTATGGATGACAGAAACGTCATCATGCTACTTGTGACTGATCAGCACTTTTTTGGTACTGTACATGCCATGGCCCATCTGTTTTATAACTGTGATCTATATGTTTTATATACTGAGGCCAGCTACATAGCTTTCTTAGATTAGTCTTAAAAGTTAGCGATGCAATTCTTTTCTACCAGTACTGAGCCTGCTTTCAGTTCTTACCTTTATCAGTTTAATGTGAGGGGTATACGAGAACAGATTAAGAGGAAAGCTGTTTTTTTGTTTTGTAAATCTTTCAAGGCAGATTTTTATTTTTTATAAGAAACACATGCTTTAGCCTCAGATTTTAATTTCTGGAAAAATCAGTGGGGAGACAATATATGGATGTCTTATGGAAACAGTAAATCAGCGGCTGTTGCTATATTAAAGAGCTCCTTTCAGGGGAAAAGCCTAAAAAATGTAGTTCATGACTCAGGAAGATGGATCATTTTAGTTGTTGAATTTATGGAGGATATTTTTATTTTAGGTAATATATATGGCCATAATAACAGCCAAAGAAACACACTTCTTTTTGCTGAATTTGAAGAAAAAAGAAATGCCTTGTTAAATTCTTTTATTAATGCTAAACTTATATTTGGGGGCGACTGGAACTGCATAAATGATCCTATTAAAGACTGTCATCCTCAAAGATCCTTAAGAGGCACTTATGGAGAATTTAATCATCTCTGTTTGCACTTAAACTGTTGTGATGTGTGGAGACAAAAAATCCAGTTCACTTGGAACAACAAAGATTTATCTAAGAGATCCAGGATTGATTTTTGGCTTATTTCCAGTGAATTATTAGATGATGTGGAAGAAACAAAAATAGAACCCTCGGTTTTTTCTGATCATAATATGATCACTTTAGCAATATGCATACGGAACAGATCAATTAAATTTAAACCAAATTATTGGAAATTAAATAATACACTTTTGAGTGATAAATTATACAAAGAAAAAGCCATAAAAATTATAAATGAAAATTTGTCAAAAGCCAAAAAAGATCAGATATATGGCAAACATTGGGACTATACAACATTTCAGATCCGTAATATGGCAATTAAAAGGGAAAATAATTATCCAAGGAAAAAAGAATGAGGCAAGACAGAGTACTTAAGGAAATTATTCTTATTTATGAAACGGATGAGCAAACACAAGCTGATATTAATATGTTAATAGAATTACAATCTGAATTGGATAATATCGATCAAACTTTGGCACGGGGGGCCTTCATTCGTTCTAGACGGAAATGGATAGAACATGGTGAAAGGAATACCAAATATTTTCATAATTTAGACAAAATAAATATTAGTGTTAATAATATATATAAACTTAAAATTAATGAGCAGATATCCGAAGCAGATAAACAATTTCTGATTTTGTGGAAGATTTCTATAAAAAATTATATTCTGAACAAAGTAGCCATATTTCAAATTTTCTTTCTCATATTAAAAATGTTGCACAAGGTATTGACGAAACTCAGAAAGAAGTTTGTGATCGAGATATATCCTTAGAAGAATTAAAAAAGAATATTAGTAAGTTAAAAGACAATAAATCCCCGGGGAATGATGGCTTAACAGGTGAATTTTATAAAGTATTCCAAGATCTCTGAAGTTTTGTTATTGGTTTTTAAGGAAGCTATAGAAGCCCGTAAGCTCCCCCCATCTATGTGTCGAGGCCTAATTACATTGTTACCTAAACCTAATAAGGATTGTTTGCTTCTTGACAATTGGAGGCCTATAACATTAATTAATAATGATACAAAATTGTTGTCCCACATTTTTGCTCAAAGAATAAAGTTATGTTTAGATACAATCATAGATGATAGTCAGTCAGGCTTTATGCAAGGACGACATATTAGCAATAATATTAGATTAATCTTAGATTTAATTGATTATAAGGATTATATAAATGATGACAGCTACATTTTATTTATAGATATATATAAAGCCTTTGATACTGTAAAACATAATTTTAGCATAAACAAGCCTCACTATTTAAATAAAAATAATTGATGTCATTTGTATAATCAAGGAGGCCTGAATGTGATTGATTTTGTTACATCTAATACAATTTTCAAGTTGAACTGGATGAAACATTATATTAAACATAAAGATGAGATATGGTATATAATTCCAAATCTTATCTTTGAAAAAGTTGGTGGCATAGAGTTTCTTTTGAGTGTGATTTTGAGGGCAACAAACTCCCCTTTAAGTTCTCATTTTCATAGACAGACTCTTTTATATTGGATTCTTATATACAAACATAACTTTTCTCCTCATAGGCAGATCATTTGGAATAATAAATATATTAAATATAAGAACAAATCAATTTTCTATACTAATTGGGTTAAAAATGATATTTTAATGGTCTCACAGTTGATAAATGATGAAGGATATTTACTTACATATACTGCATTTCTTGAGAAATGTGATATTCCAATACCTCCACGTGAATATTGTTTTGTAATCGATGCAATTCCAGCAGGATTTCTACGGCTTTTAAAGGGCTTCAGTGAATCTAAACCATCAACATTTAAAAAAGAGTCTTATTAAACGCTATTGATATCAAAGATAGATATTAAGATGTAATAATACATTTTTTAGATGTTTGATTCATTGCCCTGCAACATTTCGAAGTAAGTACTTCTGGAATAATCACTTTGAAAATATCAACTGGAAATTGATTTGGACTTATAACAACAAATTCTGTGTCACAAATAACGTTAATGAAGTTTACTTTACAATTATACACATAATTTATCCAACTAACCATTTTCTCAAGAGATATAGAGCTGATCTTTCTGAATGTTGTGTTTTTTGACTGTTTTGCATCTTTATTTTTTAATGTATGTATGTTCAATTTTTCTGGATTGATGTTGAATATGTATTTACTAGGTTGAGTGGATCTACAATTAATATAAGAAAAAGAGATATTTTATTTTGATAAAGATATGGATAAGAGTCACATCTTTATGTTAAATCTTCTAATATTATTAGGTAGGTTTTATATACACAAATGTAAATGGTCAGAAAGGAAGCCCAATATCTCCCACTTCAAAGTTGATCTAAGGATTTATTTAGAAACTCTTCAAGGCCTTTCAAATCGGAAAGAAACCTGAACTATGAACATATTCAAAGAACTAAACGCCTCTTTTTTATTGTGATAATTGATGTATACCCTCCTTATGTTTTGTTTTTGTTTTTTTGTTGTTGTTTTTTCCAGGAAATATGAATACCATGTTTGTAACAGTTTATTATATTCTTGAATGTAAATTGTTCATTATATACAATAAAAAAATGAGGCATTTAGTATATCTATGGTTGTTCCCTCCATAGACATATATATATATCTGGTGGCCCCGACATACACTCAAAAAAAAAAGTTGTTGAATGAACTTAAAAAAATTATGGTAAACTTTTCCACAAAATTTAATTACATTTTTCCAACAAAATCTAATTTGTTTGAAATTATTTGCTGTAATCTCGTTGTATAAACTTAAATTCCTTCAGTGAAAATTCAATGGCCAACTCAATACGATCACATGTAGTTTAAATGAAAGTGATACATTGATGAAGTTTAACTATAATCAGGTAGAGATCCTTATACACAAATAAATTATTGCTGAATTTATTTAATTTTCGGCATTTTCCAACTTACTAGGCATAGCAAAACATTGTATTGGTACAGCTGTGGTATGCCCATAGTTGTTTACTAACAATTTAAACAACTTTACTTCAGGTAAGCATTGGCAGGTCCTCAATCCAAGCACATGCTCTACACTTTACCACAATGGTAACCCCCCAAAAACACTAACATACCAGAAACTCTTTTAAATACAAACATAAAAGAGCATTAAACATTAACAAGTCTCACAATGTTATCATCTTAATAAAAATGCCTGAAATAACATTTTATTTCAAGATTTACTCTCCTTATCCAGCCGTGCAAAGCATGATGGGAAGGGGAAATCCACTTCCTAGTTACAAAAGTAAAATAATTTATGTTCCTTCAAATTGAAAATATTGAGTTGAGTCAAAACGCAACTGTTTCAAGTCAGTTTAGCACAATGCAATTGTATAAATGGGAAACCTAACATAATTGTGTTAAATGAAAATATTTTTTTTAAATAAACTGAACAGTGTTGGAAAATAATTTTTTTGAGTGTATTATCACACTCCCACGAGTTAATATGTTGTGGCCAGGACAAAACTAGCCTAAGTGAACCGAACATATCCCCTCCCGGTCGCAGTGAAGCTTCGGTCGACTTTTCGGAGATCATCTACTCTTCCCTGTGGATGACCTCTGACCTACTTTCTGTACGATCTGAATTTCTGGCTTTGAATTTTAAATATTGAATTTAATGCTCCGAATTTCTTCTTCATCTTGAAAACTTGAAGCTGTATTTTTTAAAACTGGATATTTTCATTCAAAGAATTCAGAACAAAAAATCCGCTGTTTGAAAATACGTCTATTAAAAAACTGCTATAAAAAAATCAGTTGTTTAATTTCAAATGTTCATTATTCAAGTTTAAAAAATTCAAATCCAGAACTATGTTAAATGCCACATTATATTCAGTTTTGTTAAATTATAAGCTCCATACTTGATAAAGCGATTTATGAGTCAGTAAGAGTCTCTGGCCTTTGATCCGCTCTAGATGGCTTCATTCATTCATTCGTATGACATTTACTCAAATTTATATCTGATATCACGGTGCAATACTACATCAAATATTCAGATGTATACAGTAGGCCTACTTGTCAAAACGAAGGTATTTGATTTTTAAATGTTTTAATCAATAATACTCACCAAGGCTGTATTTATGAGCTCAAAACAAAACAGTAATATATGAATATATAAGTCATATAAATGTCAACCCAGATTCACATCAGTCAGTCATATGTAATTTCCACATGTTTTCTTATTCCACCTTTACACTACAGTTAACAGATGCATCTGATTATTATGAATCTAATAATATCTGAAACTGATCAAATCATGCAAACATGTAATATGGATGTAAAATAAACTGCATATGTCAGTATACTGGACATTGAATGATTACTCAAAATTGTTACATTAAAATCTACAAAGTTTACACAATAAGTTGTTTTCTCAAATATTATATCAGTAAGACAAAAATATTCAGGTAAAACATGGAATAATATAATCTTACTTTTCAGACAGTTTGAGAGATGAGGAAACTATATCAGTTTCACTGATGATTGACTCCAAACATAAAACCCAGGATAGAGCGTCTGAGTGAATGTGGTCTGGACTGAGTGGATGAGGTTCATTGTGTCAGAGACGCTGTAGAAGGACAGAGTTCCTGCTCTGAGATCCACATACACTCCTATTCTCCTGCAGCTGGAGCCAACAGGGAGTTTAGTCTCTTTATTATTGTGACGGAATGAGAAACTGGAGCGAGAGCAGAACAATCTCCAGGACTGATCATTACATCCAAACAAACACTCATACATAGATCCCTTCCTGCTGATGCTCTTATATGACACTGATATAGACACATTACTCCCACTCCACTCAATCTCCCAGTAACAGCGTCCACTCACACTCTCTCTACACAACACCTGAAGATAATCAAATCTGTCTGGATGATCAGGATACGGCTGAGGTGTGTTAGTGTAAGTCACCACTCTGTTCTCTTCAGACAGACGGAGGCGTTCATGAGCAGTGTTTGGATCCAGAGTGAACTGATGGGAATCTGATGAAGAAAAACACAAAAAACTAACTGTAATCAGTGGTTGTTAAAGTTAAACTGTAAAAAACTCTTTGCTCAGACTGAAAAAGTGATTTTTTTGAAAATGGATTCATTTTATTTGGTTATGCTTTTCTTTTCTTGTACATGAACACAAATGCTCACACATTCACATGCAGGTCTACAATTCACACACAAGCACAGAAAGCTGCAGATATCTGGACAGAACAGACAAACAAGTCAAGCTGCATTTTCAGAAAAGTACTGGATTTGTTGTATTGTTGCTATGATGATCAGTCAGTATTAAAGTATGAATGAACTATTGGGCAGCACGGGGCACAAAGTAACACAGGGTCAGCCTCAGAAGTCACTCCCACGGAAACTTTTCTGGAAACACTTCAGGAATGTCGAAGACGTCATCTGACTGGTTGAATTAAACCGGATTTCCGGGAGACGCGAGTGTCGCGTTTATTTTCGGTCCGCCGGGAAACAAAGATGGCGTGGCGCCAAACTCGCTCAAGAAAGAAGAAAGCTGTCGTGTTTACAAATGAGACGACGAGCGCTTATCAGGGTCAACTAAACGCTGGATTTTCAAAAGTATGTGAAATATTTAAAGTTCGCGGCATAGAATCGTTTAAATACATCGAGAGTTTCACACACCGGTCTGTTATTGTGGCGACATTTCCACGCCCCGAAACGAAACGAACTGTGATTGGTTGTTTGACATGTCGGTCAAACGGCCTCATGGGCGGGGCTTGCCAATGAAGGTCTGGCGACGAGAGACTAGGGGCGCGTTCAGACTCACACCGGGGCCCGACGTTTTGCTCCGGTTTCCGGGTTGAACGACATGTTTCCTGGAAACGGTTGCTATTGTATTGTGGAGTGACACTTTCATAAACTTTTCTATGCTCCTCTGATTATATAATGGTAAATATTACAATATCATAGCACAACAACAGTGATCAGCAATAATGATAAGCCTAATACTCACAATAAAACTAAGAAGGTCATATAGATCATAACACAGTCTCGGAGGTAAGAAGAGTAAAAGTGTGCCAGTGTAGATGAAGTATCTCAGTGTGTGTTATTGTGTTTGTTAGTGACTTACATTGTAGGAAGTCCTCTCTGGTCCTGGGAACAATGTTACTGTGAGTGACTGAGAAAATAACAGATATAAACACAGAGAGAAAACCATGCCTGTATCCATTCCTCAGACATTTCTAACATTTTCATGATCATATTAGATGCTGTTTGTCTCATTACAGACAGCAGATGAATCTCTAATATTTTACCAGATATCTTTTTCATCTCCTCTTTGCAGAAATCCTCCAGTTTGTGTCTCAGCTGACGGACAGATTCTCTCACAGCATCAAAAGAAGAGAGGAAACTGACAGAGATGTTTTCTGTAGATTCAGGAGGAGCTGAGAGAGACTGAAGACTCTACAGGAACAACAATCAATAAACCAGAAAAACATCTGATTATTAAAAAAAAGAAATTATAAAATAATAGTGAGTGCAAAGAAATAGTAAATAGAGTGAGAGACATTTCTGGTAAAAGTTCACAAGTCTCTTGTTCCAGCTTCCAAACATGACTGCCTAGAAAAACACCTGCTTTCTTTCAATTAATTCCTCAATAATGTAATGTTTAGCTGCCCACTTAAAACACTGCATTAAATAATATGTGAATAAATATTTACTGTGTCATGACGCATCATTGAGAGAAGTTTAACCCTCTGGTCATCCTCACATTATTATTATTTTTTTATTTAATTGAAATGAATGTATTATATTTTAGTTAGATTTTTTAGTTTGTTTTGTTTTTAATATTTTGTATTTTCAGGTTAGGTTAAAGTTTATAAATTATATTTATGCAGTAATTATAATTAATTTATTACCTCTTAACCGCTGTTTGAGCAAAGACCTGAAAATTACATTTCTATCTGAAACTAAAGACACTTGGCAGATTCTTTCAGAAGTAGAAACAAGTAAAATAGAAAAAAAACAAATCTATAGAAGTTTATTGTTATGCACAAAAATATTATTTTAAAATTTGATATGAATTTTTTTTATTTTTTGGTGTGTGTTCATGTAGCAAGAGCCAAAACCTTTACCAAGCTTCGTCCCATTCCAATAAAGTAAAATAATAAGAATAAACAAACAAAATATAAACATTATTGGACAAAATGATCTAAGAGTACCAGAGGGTTAAACATGCTTAAGACTATGATTTTAATGCTTAATTGGGCAAATAAAAGAGTCATATAATGCGTATTGGTCTCTATTATTAGCATGTTTCATCAGGTCACCTCACTGCTGCAGAGTACCTGACTGAAACCAGTTTTACAGTAAAAACAACATCACGACACAATATTCCTGACTACATTCCCAGCAGCAGAATGATTCTTATTCAATCAGTGTGCTTCAGATAATAAATGTCAGTTAATTAAAGACTCACAGATCTTGCTAAAGTCTACTCTGTTTTTTTTCTAGATCTCTGTTACCTGCAGGAAATGGATGTGATGGTCTGTGTGTGAAAGCTGCTCCAGCTCAGTGTTTCTCTTCTTCAGATCATCAATCTCCTGCTCCAGTCGCTCCATTTGTCCTTCAGCTCGACTCACTGCAGTCTTTTCCTGATCTCTGATCCGCTGTGTCACCTCAGAGCGGCTTCTCTCAATGGAGCGGATGAGCTCAGTAAAGATCCTCTCACTGTCCTCCACTGCTGTCTGTGCAGAGCGCTGTTAGACACACATCACAATCAGCTCTTACTTCAGTGGGACTGAAAGAGGAGAGTCAAACTGAGTCTCAAACTTCTCTTCTTCTCCAAACTCACCTTATGAGACTCCACAGCCGCTCTCAGCTGCTCAAGATCTTTCTGTCTCTGCTGGATTCTCTGCTGGATTTCACTCTGTGTCTCCTTCAAGTGTTTCTGGAGGAGAGATTAAAAACAACAAACCTGAGAAAAATTACATAACACTATCACAAAGGTATGATGTAAAATGTTCTTCTTTTACAGCATTTATAGAGAGTTTTGAGATTATTATTTGCATTTAGGTTAGACATGAAGTCTTCACACATGAAGGGTGTATATACGATTATTAATGTCTTCATTATTCTACAACTATAGCTTAATGTTAATCAGAAATGAACTGAAAGCAATTTGCACCAAAAAAGAAATTTGTGTTTAGTTAGAGTAGGGAAATTGAGCAATATGTGAAAGATGAGTAAAGTTCAACTCCTGCTCAAATGCACAGAGCTGTCGTGTAGTAACACCCAATGGGAGAGTAGATCACATGATGCACCCATGATACAGCTGGATACTGCAGTGAGGAGAAACACTTGAAGTGTCAGCATTCATTTCACTTCATACCTCTTTCTCTTTTCTCTCTGCTGCAGTTGATACAGTCTCATGGTTTTGATGTTCATCCATTGCACACAGCATGCAAACACATTGCTGGTCAGTACGACAGAAAACCTCCAGAAGCTTATCATGTTGATGGCAGATCATCTGCTGCAGTCGTCCAGTGGCATCAGTCACTTTGTGTCTCTTTCCTGAGTGAAACTCCTCATGACGCTCAAAATGAGTTTGACAGTAAGACTCCAGACACACCAGACAGGACTTGACAGCTTTGTGTTTTCTTCCAGTACAGATGTCACACTCCACGTCTCCAGGTCCAGCAGGAACAGCAGCTGTTAGTTTGGTCTTCTTCAGTTTCTCCACCACTTCAGCCAGCATGGTGTTTCTAGCTAAAGCAGGTCTTGGACTGAAGGTCTGTCTGCACTGAGGGCAGCTGTAGACTCTCTTCTGATCCTCTTGATCCCAGCAGTCTGTAATGCAGCTCATACAGTAACTGTGTCCACAGGGAATGGCCACTGGATCCTTCAGGAGATCCAGACACACTGGACACAAGAACTGCTCCACTGAAAAAACACCGGCTTCAGCCATTTCACCGTCTACAGCAAAACAGACACACAAACAACAGCTCAACAGCAGATCAGTTTCAGTTTCTTTTAACTGAGTTTCCTGGTTCTGTGTTTGAGAGACGTGTGCAAAACAAGTTTGTCTGTAAGTCTGTAAACTCTCATACTGAAATGTCCACTAGATGTCAGTCTCACACTGAAATGCAGAGTGTTATTTTTATAAGTTACCCTTACAAAAAAGATTTTTATTTAAATATGCTATTAGTATACTTATATTAAAGTAAGAGGGTACACTTTAAGTCTACCTCATATTTGCTATTCAAACATATATTTAAAATGAAAGTTAAGTAATCTTTTGTCATACCAGCAAGTATACAGACAAGCATAAGTATGGGCCTGTTATAATACCCACACTTGTGGTCTTGGCCACTTGAGAGTATCTGCACGTGACAGTAAGTAAGTGTCCCAGGTCTAAAAAATTGTCAAAGCTCATGGCTATTAATGCACACTAAATCCACATTTCAGAACGGTATTTGAGACTTAAGTGCATCTCATCATACATGTTCAGGACTTACATGCACCTAAAACACAAGATGTTGAGAATAACTTTGCAGTGTAAGTTAATTCATTTAGATATCAATTAGATATCATAACTTGTATAAAATATAAAGTGTTGCACATTTTATTGATACTACAGTTGGGCAAAAAAGTATTTAGTCAGCCACCAATTGTGCAAGTTCTCCCACTTAAAAAGATGAGAGAGGCCTGTAATTTTCATCATAGGTACACTTCAACTATGAGAGACAGAATGGAGGGAAAGAATCCAGGAAATCACATTGTAGGATTTTTAAAGAATTTGCAAATTATGGTGGAAAATACTGTAAGTATTTGGTCAATAACAAAAGTTAATCTCAGTACTTTGTTATATACCCTTTGTTGGCAATGACAGAGGTCAAACGTTTTCTGTAAGTCTTCACAAGGTTTTCACACACTGTTGCTGGTAGTTTGGCCCATTCCTTCATGCAGATCTCCTCTAGAGCAGTGATGTTTTGGGGCTGTCGCTGGGCAACACGGACTTTCAACTCCCTCCAAAGATTTTCTATGGGGTTGAGATCTGGAGACTGGCTAGGCCACTCCAGGACCTTGAAATGCTTCTTAAGAAACCACTCATTCGTTGCCCGGGCGGTGTGTTTGGGATCATTGTCATGCTGAAAGACCCAGCCACGTTTCATCTTCAATGCCCTTGGAAGGAGGTTTTCACTCAAAAGGAGGTTTTCACTTTCCCCCCATTCTGTCTCTCATAGTTGAAGTGTACCTATGATGAAAATTACAGGCCTCTCTCATCGTTTTAAGTGGGAGAACTTGCACAATTGGCGGCTGACTAAATACTTTTTTGCCCAACTGTATATGAGTATGTACATTTTATAAAACTTTTTTTTTTTTTTTTTTACATAATTGTAAGCACAATTAAATTGTGTCATACAGCGGACCAATAAAGTGCAAAGTATTAAATGTATAAACGAAAGACATCATGTAAGTAGACAAGTGCAAAGCTGACAGGTGTGGGTATTGGGACAGGCCCAATATTTGACATATACTTAATCTTTTGATTAAGATGTACTTAATAAAAAGTATAATTACGGATTCTAAATATACTTGGTTTAGTTCTGATTACAGCTTTTTAATAGAGTAGAATATTAAAATGTTCATGTTTATAGTAACAAGTCAGCTTTACATAAATTCAAGTATATTGTCCAAGTATACTCTGCAGTAAGCACACTAACATCAATGCACTAGTATAGTATTAAATTGGCCCACTTTTTAGTTGATACAATTATATTTTTAACATTGCAGTAGAAAACATGGAGAATACAACTAGTTTGCATCTTTTTTTCTTTTCTATTTCAGTTATTTTACTAATAAACCTATGCAATACTAACTATCTTTCCAGTACAGTACATCCATGGCCCAAAGTAATGACATCAATTTTGATCAGGTTTCTTTGAATAAATTCTCCTAATGAACCGATCCTCTTTCATCTCTTTTGTGTTAAGACTCTGACAGTAACGCTTCCTTTTGAATAAAGTGTTGTATAAATGCGTGTCCTGTCATTATAAACCTCTCCTTTCACTCTGGAACTGTGAAGTGGAGCAGGGCATTGTCCCACCAGTCCTTGTTTCGGAGTCTCATCCACAGACGACTGGTTTTGGGCGTGAGGAGGGGCATTTTACTGCATGATAAACACATAGTTCAGGCATGAAACTCTTACTAATCGCTAATTGGTTCATTCAACAACATGGCCCCAGCCAATCAGGAGTACTTCCTAATCCACGCAAGCATACACTCCTCTCCAAAAGTATTGGGACAGTGAGGCCAATTCCTTTATTTTTGCTGTAGACTGAAAACATTTGGGTTTGACATCAAAAGATGAATATCAGACAAGAGATTTACACGCTGGCTTTTATTTCCAGGTATTTATATCTGGATCTGACACACAACCTAAAAATACCTAAAAGTATACTTTATATACTAGAAAGTGGGCCAATTTAGTCCCAAGGAGTATTGAAATAGTACACTTACAAGTATACTACTAGTACACTGATATTTCTATACTTACTACATAAAGTTTACTTTAAAAATACTTTACTTAAGTATACATAATAAAATAAACTTGAAGTATACTACTTTTTTGGTAAGGGACTCTATGATCGGCGGAAGTAATCAAACGAATCAAAAGTAATCAGTAATCAAATCCTGAGATTTGACCGGAAATAATAAACCTGTTCTAACAGATCTTCTTCTTCCTCTTGTTTTACAGCAGATAATTCTAACAGATCTGTTTTGCCTGATTAAATTAGCAAAACCTGAAGATTAATGTCCTTTTCTTGTTCCTGTATTTCCTATGTCAGCACTTGGTCCTTCACCATTTGTGACTGTATCTGTTCCTCATTTTTATCGTCTTGTCTGCTCCTCATTTATTTTCTCATTCTGAGGTACTGAGTTACATCGCTTAAACGAATAACGAGCAGCTCTTCATCATCTTCATCAGCACCACTAGCTGTTTAGCAAAACATCTGCCAAACAAGAAACTGTCAAAACAAAAAAGATAAAGAAAAGATAGAAAAACTCACTCGTACCGTACTACAGAGAGAGAGAGAGAGAGAGAGAGAGAGAGATGAACGAGATGCTGAAACACACAGAGCAAAGCTTCAAACTGGCCATGCTAAAACTGTTCAATGATGTTCTGTGTGTCGGGTTCTTCCCTGAGATCTGGAACAAGGGCCTCATCAGCCACATTCACAAGAACGGAGATAAACTAGACCCCAACAACCACCGAGGCATCTGTGTGAACAGTAACCTGGGGAAGGTGTTCTGTAGCATCTTAAACACCAGACTGTTACACTTCCTTAAGAAGCACAATGCCTTGAGTAAATGCCAAACTGGCTTTCTTCCAAAATGTTGCATATCCGATCACATTTTTACATTACAAACACTAATTGACAAATATGTACATCAAAACAAAGGAAACATTTTTGCTTGTTTCGTTGATTTCAAGAAAGCATTCGATTCAATCTGACTATACCTAAAACATACCGACAGTGGAATAGGGGGAAAATTCTATGATTTGATCAAATCAATGTACACAGCCAGCCATTGTGCGGTTAAAATTGGAAACCAAAGAACCAAATTCTTCCCCCAGGGGCGTGGACTGAGACAGGGATGCAGTTTAAGCCCCACCCTCTTCAACATTTACATCAACCAATTGGCCAACATATTAGAACACGCTCCCTTTCAAGGTCTCGCTCTACACGACACAGAGATAACGTGTCTTCTCTACACAGATGACCTGGTCCTCCTGTCACCCACTGAAGAGGGGCTTCAGGACAGCCTGAATCTGCTGGAGTATTACTGTCAGACCTGGGCCCTGACGGTCAACCTCCTAAAAACTAGAGTAATGATGTTCCAGAAACGCTCCAGACCTCAGGGACCAACACACACATTCACACTATCACACAGAACCATTGAAACCACAAAAACATACACTTACCTCGGCCTGAAAATAACTCCAACCGGTATCTTTACTTTGGCTGTGAATGAACTCAAAGAGAAAGCTCAAAGGGCTTTCTATGCCATAAAAAGATCCATTCAAATCCAAATCTGGCTCAAACTTTTCAAATCTATAACTGAACCAATTGTTTTATATGGCAGTGAAGTATGGGGTCCTTCTATAAAATTTGACTTCTTAAATTGGGAAAAACACCCGATCTAAACTCTACATTTAGATTTCTGTAAAAGAATACTCAAAGTCCAAAGAAAAACTCCAAACAACGGATTTAGAGAGAGATGCATCTTTATTGATTATGATCAAGATTATAATAAAAGAGTTTTTGTTTTCGATTTTTTTATTTCGTTAAGTGATAATGTAAATATTTCTATAGATATATTTATCATGTCTGTGAGGCATGTATTCGCTCAGTTTCGGTTCATTTTTGTGAAGCGCTCCTGTTAAAGACGCAGAAAGCACATCATGTTTGTTTTCTTTGTTTTATAAAAGAACTACCTTTTGTTGGTATTGTGAGTGCACACAAATACAAGTAGACCCTTTACAGGCCCGAATGATGTATTATTCTTACCTTTATCAAACAAACAAACAAACAAAAAATGACGGCGTAGGCTATTTTAATTTGTTTCCACTGAAAGCAATGCAAGTGTTTGCTGGTGCCTCCATGTCCTGCAGAGCGCGCTTTAGCTTCCACTCTCCGCACAAACTTATATATAGGCTAGCGCACATTATTATTATAGCAGGTTTAACGTTTAAACATTGTTATATAGTTGAACTGTTTTAGTAGCCTATATCTATAGATTTTATTTTAGGCAAGTCGTGATGATTGATCAAACATAGGCTGATCAGCTCATGCCGCTGGCCGCTTGGTCGTTACTTTAAAAAAAAAATAATTTTGCCATTACACACAAAACTGAACTATTTTAATAGCCGAAACAGTAGTATAAACTGTTTTAGGAGAAGGGGGGAAAAAAGGGCTCGGGTCTGAAATTCTGATAAGCTGTCGGACGTGGGCCGGGCTGGGGCCTGAGCGTCTCGGGCCAGGGCCGGGCCTAAATTTGAGGCCCGTGCAGGGCTTTATTGAGTGTATGCTCTTTATTTTTTTCTGTTTAAAGTAATAAATAGCAATATTGGTCATACAGTTTTTACAAAACATATTAAGAACGATAGCGGAGACACTAAAAAAAATGATGCATACGTGCACAAATACTTACACCCTATGTCAACATCTTGCCAGGCAGCAGGTCCACCGTTGCCAGTTTGCCTGGTCTGTGAATTGACTTATGAAGTAAAAAAAAAAAACATTTCTAAGTTAAAAAATGAATGCTTGAGACATTTATTTTCCATGCCATAGAACTAATTGAAATTCTGAAGACAATGTGCAAGATCATTCAGGTGTTCTGTGAATGCCTACAATATGCCACATAGCGTCATACAATTAAGATGTCTCACCATGTTGAGTGACCAGATGGTTGCCTGGAGATTCAGACTGAGGCCTGGTAGTATTTCCTTTAAAGAATATAGCACAACAGCCACTTAAAACATAGTCCACACATTGTATTTGTTTAAACCAGCACACAGGGGTTTTCTTGTACAAGTAACCGACTAGCAACCTATAATGCATACATGACCTCTCTAACACTTCCCTGAGCCTTAATGCAAATGTGTCACAGAGCCATACTGGCACTGCTAGAACATACTAATTGAAATTCTGAAGACAATGTGCAAGAACATTCAGGTGTTCTGTGAATGCCTACGATATGCTACTAGGGATGTGCGCTACGACTAATTTGACTGTCGTTTAAACGGAAGTTTTGTATCCGACTATTCGACTAGTCTAAAAGCTAGAAACCCCCAAAAAATGGCAAAAAAAACAAAAAAAGTGTGTGTGTCTATATAACAGCCTACACTTGAAATACTTCAATCTTTGAATCACACTGTCAAATCCCTCAATTAATTCTGCTAAAAATAGGTCACGATTATGCCTTATGCTTGCCTCGCGTTATCATCATTTAATATTAGGCGGTCGTTAAGTAAAGCTACTAAAAATGTGTGATTGACGATAGACATTGTCAATCTTTTTGTATATCTTCATATCAGTGAATTCACAGGCCCAGGAGACTACCTATGACAACTGTGAAAGTCCTGCTGCCTGGCGAGATGTTGGCATAGACTCTTTTCGGTGTAAGAGAGATGACACAGTGACAATTTAACATATAGAAAATTCAATGTCTCAACCATTTCTACTTTGTGTGACCAGCATATGTGCATGTATTTCAACTCGCAGCACCAAATCCAAGGCAAGAATTAGATTGGACAGACCATCAAGGGCAAACTTTCAGTGAACGTAAGTGTATTTTAGATATTCTATGCATTTGGCCATTAGATGAACTTAATTGTCCCAGAAGGGAAATGTGTCTTGGGCATACAGTGCTACATACAGCTGCTTATCCTACAAAACACACACCAGTTCAACACCACATACCACATAAAGGACAGCAGGAATAAAATCAAAGTAAGCACAGCAGATATAGGAATCAGCACCTCAATCTCTGAGCAGAGAAACACAGAGTCTGAATAAATTATCAGCAATAAAAACCACCACTTGTTAAAAAAAATTGTACAAAATTTACAACATTATAAGATACATCACAAAGCCTGAAAAAATTATCAGCAGCAAAAACCATTAATTGTGAAAAGTTATTGCACAAGAAATATGATAGCAGCACAAAGAAATACACAATGCTTATACCTTCCCCCAATACGTTGACCACAGTAGACTATAGACAATACTCGTGGTGCACCTAATCAACCATCTTATGTCTAATCAGGCTTTCCAGCACTGCATTGTGTAATTTATTTATTTATTTTTCAAGTCACAATAGTCCGGTGGAGGTCTGAGGAAATGGAGGCAGGTCGCTCTGCTGAAGGATTGCGCTCTTCTGGAGGCAAGCTATTCAACAGATGTTTGTGTGTAGGGGACGTAATTTCAGTGTTCTTTTAAAAATATATAACAATAGAAAGTTCAACTATAAAACTGTATTATGGCTGCATTGTTTTCTATTGGGTAACAAAAGCAGCCATGTAACACTACAGTCTACACCTGTATTTTCTAGTGCCAAGATCCCGTCTCTCCACTAGCTGCCAGCTAGTCCCAGCTACCTGCTCAGGTACATTTGGCCATATCTCTCTGTTGACGTCAGTAAACGCCTGTGTTTGGGATATTCCAGTGCAAATCAATCCAAAGTGCTGTCAGTTGAGGTCACCGAGTGCTGTTGGTTAAATAAAAAGTTTAGTCCAACATGGACTGAATAGCAAAACGGCAGCTAGCGCGGGGGTATAGAAACTGAGTTAGTGTTAGCTGCTGGTTTGCAATTTGGTCTATGTTGTACCATATTGTCTTATTATTTTACCTCAGACAACACTTTGAACATCAAGGCTATGGGTTGATTTACCTCAGAACATCTCTTCAAGGATTTTATGTTACACCCAATGTGGCAGGACCTCTATGATTTGTTAACATGAAGGAATTTTCACTGTATTTCCAACAGAGGTTGAAAGACTACTGCTTGAACAGCTGGGAGAGCTTCATCTGAAGGTAGATCACTTGACGACCCTCATTCAGTCCCAAAGCGTAAATCGAGGTGAAGACCAACAAAGAAGTGACTACGAAGAAAAACTTCCAATTGCCACACTGGAAGACCTGGATAATTTTGATGAGATGCTGCGCCAAGACCCCAGTTTTAAGAAACAAGTGGTATGTCCTTTAATATCAGACTTGGAACACTATGTCATTACCAGGGTTCCCACGGGTCCTTGAAATCCTTAAAAGTTTGTGAATTTAAAAAAATTATTTCAAGGCCCTGGAAAGTTTTTGTAAATAGACAAAAATGTACATAGGTCATTTAAAATGCTTCAATATGAGCATATTTGGAATATGAGACACTAGAATTTTCAAAATGTCTTTGGGGAGTAACCCCGAACCCCCCTTAACCCCACGGTCACACTGACTTTGAGTGTATGTATACAACGTACGTCACGCCTTTTCACTCGGATTTGCTGTAGCCTAAAAATCACCTGTTGTCGCCTGACATTTGCATAAAATAGGCCGCAAGTCTATTTTCGCACCGCCCACTTCCCTTCACTTGCCTCCTGTCGCCCACTGTCATTGAAAATTAATAGTAGTATGTCGCCACGCCTCTGTATTTTGTCGCCCAGTGTGACCACGGGGTGAGTCATCATTCATCAATAAAATAACACTTAAGCAAGATTGGCAATGTATCTTGAGTCATCTGCTTGGACATCAGCAAAAGCTAACTACAGTAACACCAACTGAATTAATGCCTTGTTGATATAATTGACCTGATTTGTGTCTTACAAGATTTTGTAGGGTTCCTTGAATTTGAGGGACAAGGACCTGAAAAGTCCTTGAATTTGACATTGAGTAAAGAGTGGGAAACCCTGCATTGCACAAAGAAGGGACAATGAAATTTGCTCTGCACATCCTTAAAAACAATGTTGGCACACGCACACACCCCCATCACACATAAGCACATATTTCATGTGACAGGACGTGGAACATACACATGAACACACACACATGCACCACTGTTTTCACACTCACAATAAAATACAAAAGCAGCAAGCCCTGTGTGAATAAAGAATAATTTGATTGTTGTATTTCATTACAGATTGCAAAGCTATCCATAACTGGAGGCAGTTCTGTCAAAAAAAACAGTTGAATTGGTGTGGTAGGGGATCTAAAACTGGTATTCAGTCTCGACCAATTCGACAGATTCTACTTGGTATGTGACATGGGTATTTCGTTGAAAGAATGATCTTTTTTGTCATGGTTATGGTTATGGGATTTGGCAGACGCTTTTGTCCAAAGTGACATACAAATATAAAAATAATGCTTAAATGTAACAGGGAACAATTTAAAATGTTGGTCAGACTACATTAAGGAGAATAGCAATAATAAACAACAATGTCATAATACTGTGTACTGCAAAATTCAATTGGACCTCCTTAGTAGAGCCCGTAGCCTAAGTTCAGCCAAAGGTTTTGACCTAGTCTTGTTGCTTATTGTCTCTTGTAGCCGCAGTGCTTCGAAATGACGTAACCGAGGCGGAAGTGGAGGGAGCTATCAAAAATTGGCTGAGGTTGAGCAAGGACCGGATGGAAGGCCGTCGCCGGAATCATAATCAGTAAGAATTCACACAGGTAAACTGGAGCATGCTAGTGTTGATGGCACTTATCTATCATCAGTCCCTTCCTATCTGAAGCCAAATGAAAGCGCACAAACTACGGTGGTGATGATTTTTGTAGGAAAAGTTCAAATCAATTGTATTCGGCAAGAGTTTGCATGTATAGGGAGCGCCATCTGCCAACAGGTCCATTTCTTTCATGTGGGACCGCACAGGAGAAGACGACCGGCAGAAAATACAATTTAAGATTATGGTGGTTTTGTTTTTTATCAAAAAACGTATCGTGTCATTTAATGTAGGCAAAGTAAATAAACATTCAATTCGTTGGTATTTTTTACCAGCTTAAATGTTCATGGAAGTATGGTGACTTAACATGGAACGGCGCACAGCTGATGTCCGGTACTGGGTTTGGCTATAGCTAAAAGGCTAACAGATGACTTGGATGACTAACAGAAACAGGAGAACTTATAGCTATATGGTTTGCCCTGTTATGGGTAGAAAGCAGTGGGTGCAACAGACAAGTAGTTATAGCACGTAACAGATGTAAACACGTAAACGCAATCACGTTGAAAAGGTCACGCTTGATGTAGGCGGAAGTACCGAGTCAGTGTTTACAAATGTGCGGAAGGAGGACCATATACACATATTAAAATGTCTTTGTGTCAGTTTATCGTTTAAAATGCCCATTTCGTGTGCGTATCCTGGGTGTTTTAATATTAAAAAGCCTAAAAGAAAATTTTGGATTTTACGTCAAGCGTGACCTTTTCAACGTGATTGCGTTTACGTGACGTCACGAACGCGCATCACGGAACAGAGCAAGGCGAGCATTTGTGCTTATAAAACTGAAACTTTTTTATTTATTTTTTAAATGACCGATCGTTTCGCTAGATAAGACCCTTATTCATCATCTGGTATCGTTTAAAGCCCTTTGAAGCTGCACTGAAACTGTCATTTGGACCTTGAACCGTTTGGGTCCCATTGGAGTCCATTATATGGAGAAATGTTTTCATCAAAAACCTTAATTTCTTTTCGACTGAAGAAAGAAAGACATGGACATCTTGGATGACATGGGGGTGAGTAAATTATCAGCAAAAGTTTTTTTAAAAGTGAACTAATCCTTTAATTGTTGTTTTTGTCTCTTGCAGGAGAACAACCGGATTTTTGGGGGATTTTTTGGGGAGCTGTTTTTTCTAACAGCATTTTTTCATCATTCACTTTTTTGAAACATTCAATAAAATGAAATGGAAATATACTTCTGGTGTCTTTCTTGTCTCTTTATAGATTATAGATCTAATTCATTTATAGCCTAGCCTATAGTGTAAAATGTGCAATCTCAAGATCCGACCTAAATAAATAAAGGTCGCATAAACCTCCGCGGGTGGAGGTGGGCATAGCTTTGATGAGTCGTTGAAACATTGGCTCATTGTCGTTTTCGATGATTTGCCGACATCCCGGCGATGTCTTGCCAATGAGCAAACGCTCCCTATGCGATGTCTTCTAGACAATAACGGCATTCATCGGCCCGACATCGGGTAGATTAATGTGTGCTGTCATTTCTAGCTTAGTCAGTATTTGATTTGATCAAAATTAGTGTCGAAAGATAGCATTATTTTATAATATTTACAGCTTGCTCTTATTTTCTGTGTTATTGTACCATTCTGGGATACTTAATATGTTTTCTAACAAAATAAAAAATGTTAAAATAAAATGTATAATATAATAAAATGATTATTTGTACCATATGTTAGTACTATGTAGGTCTACTGTACGTATTACTGTATTAATTATTATTATTTCATACTAATATTACTACTATATATACTATTAGTAGTAGTAGTAGTAAGAAAAATAATATTGCACGTTCTTTTTATTGTACTTTACAAATCTCAAGTGCTACCACAGACAATAATAGTAACACAATAACAGTGTAACAATTAGAAATAAGTTCTGTAATAATTACAAATAAGATCTTTGGAATAAAATGCGGCCTTGAGTTTATTTTCATCAAAATATTAAGTAATCTGCGTAGAATTGACAATATGAGCTCTGTTGGGTTGACTAACTAATTTGCGTGTGACTTTTTTTCCCAGATGGTTTATTTGTACAGGCCATCATTCATGGCCTTTGCGAGCTGCAGGGCTTGTCTTGGCAGGAGGCTGAAGAGGTGTTCCTCCAGGGCCCCATTTATTACTCCAGGTATGTTTTAAATTTTTGTTTGTACAAAAACTGTTGGATTTTTGTGTTACACAATATTTCTGACAACAGCATTTATCTTTTCTTTTAGTGAAGTTGAGGAATTTGACAGAAGAATTGCTCGACAAATGAAAAATCTCCCCAACGAGAATGTAAAGCATTTATTTTATTTGATGTTGTGTATTTTTATTTTAACCTGTGCTGATCAGCTGGCCCCCCATCTTCACACAGATCTTCAACAGATCAC
Organism: Barbus barbus; assembly: GCF_936440315.1. Taxonomy (NCBI): domain Eukaryota; kingdom Metazoa; phylum Chordata; class Actinopteri; order Cypriniformes; family Cyprinidae; genus Barbus; species Barbus barbus. The sequence goes on along the minus strand of NW_027636789.1, from coordinate 677 downwards.
TGGAGCTGTGTGAAGTCCCCTCATGCTTGAAACGCTCAACCATCATCCCCGTCCCAAAGAAACCCAAAATTACTGGACTTAATGACTACAGACCTCTGGCTCTAACGTCTGTGGTCATGAAATCATTTGAAAGACTGGGTTTGGCTTATCTGAAGGACATCACTGGACCCTACTGGACCCCCTGCAGTTTGCCTACAGAGCAAACTTCATCCTGCAGCATCTGGACAGACCAGGGACTTATGTGAGGATCCTGTTCGTGGACTTCAGCTCTGCTTTTAAAACCATCATCACAGACACCCTTCAGACTAAACTAACTCAGCTCTCCGTCCCCACCTCCGTCTGCCAGTGGATCAACAGCTTCCTGACAGACAGACAGCAGTTAGTAAAGCTTGGCAAATTCACATCCAGCACCCATACGATCAGCACTGGACCTCCTCAGGGCTACGTTCTCTCCCCACTGCTCTTCTCCCTCTACACCAACGACTGCACATCTAAAGATCCCTCTGTCAAGCTCCTGAAGTTTGCAGACGACACCACACTGATTGGCCTCATCCAGGACGGTGACGAGTCTGCTTACAGACAGGAGGTTAATGAGCTGTCTGTCTGGTGCAGTCTCAACAACCTGGAGCTTAACACGCTCAAAACTGTGGAGATGATCGTGGACTTCAGGAGAAACC
>NW_027636790.1:0-66238 GCF_936440315.1 Barbus barbus | reverse complement strand
CAGGCACTGGCTTTGGTTAGGAGGTAAAAAATCCAATGATCAGACCAGAGTCCAATCATGGTTGTGCACGGGCCTTGTACATCACCGGCCGCCACTCCTCGGCTTCCAGTGATCCAAAAACATATTTCTGTTGATGCAAAAAATTCCCAAATAGGGCTCAGAGAACTAGTGGTTATGCCACCTAGGTTTGCACAGCGATTTGTGTCGGTTAGGTTCAGTGTGTGTGCTGTTAGGGTTAGGGTTAGGGTTAGGGTTAGAGTTAGGTATCTAAGAATCCAGAAATCAGAACAGGTCTGATCTCGGTTAGGCACTGGCACACATTTCAAAGGCCCGCTTCAGTCCCAACTCCAAAAAAGAACCCCCTCCAACAGCACCTCCACATGTTTTATTTGTTCCCATTGTTCTAAATGTTGTCTCATAGAGTCTGTGTCCTGTATCTCCTCCAAACAGGTGTATATTTATTGGTCTGATGTTGTTTTAATATTGTGTATATGTATATTTATGTATTTAAAACCATCATGATAAAAAATCAGTAATATATTTATTAGTGCAATTTAAGCAATCATGATTAAGTAATATATTCTATTAACTCTCACAAGTCCCCACATGTCCATCAAGTGGTAAAACGTTATATTGTGCATCTCTATCTACCCCATGACCTTTTGACCCCTGTATTATATTTTAAAGACTGAAATTGTTGTTACTAAACAGAATACTTTTTCTTGAGTTAATTAAATGTACAAAATCAATGTAATTAGCAAAACAGGGCCACAACACCAAGGGTTCACCGTGTCAGGGCTGGGACGCCGAGGGCCCACCACCCAAGGGCTGCAAAATCAAGGTGCACGCCAACCAGGTGCACCCCAATCAGGTGTTCTCCTGCCAGGGGTATTCGCCCAAGGTCTACCATCTCTAGGTGTAAGGTTTGAGGTGGGTGAATTCATTAGGTCTACCATCTCTAGGTGTAAGGTTTGAGGTGGGTGAATTCATTAGGTCTACCAACTCTAGGTGTCAGGTTTGAGGTGGGTGAATTCATTAGGTCTACCAACTCTAGGTGTCAGGTTTGAGGTGGGTGAATTCATTAGGTCTACCAACTCTAGGTGTCAGGTTTGGGGTGGGTGAATCCATTAGGTCCACTAAATCTAGGTGTAAGATTTGGGATGATAAGTTTCGTCGATTCCAGTGGCTTTAGGTGTTAGGTGTATGGGGGTGTACACCATAAAATAGGGTGTCTTTAGGTGTCAGGTGTGACGGGTTACATGCATAAAATTTTGGGACTTGAGGTTTAGGAGGAGAATGGGTACACGATTAATAATCAGGGTGTTACTTGGGGCCTGCTGGGTCATGCCAGCAGACACACCTGAACTCCATAAGAATTCTTATCATTATTGTGTGATTTTAAAGATAAGAGACACAGACCCTAAGGTCTCCAACACACTGACCAAAAGAAAAAAAAGGAAAAACCAGACTTAGAAGAAAAATAACCATAAAAATGATTAAAATAGAAAGATGGACAGTAAGGTTACGCTTCGTTGAGGCCTCTGGGGTAGAGAGAGTCCAATTTTTTAATCCAGACCCTCTCCGCCCTGAGCCTCTCCGAGAGCGTCCAAAAGGGGTTCGACTCCAATCCTGAAACTCTGAGGGCATCTAGGCCATGTATTAAAAAATGTCTAACTACATATCGTCTCTTTTCAATTTTATTACGAATGTTATACGAATGCTGATAGATTCTAAGTAACAATTGGTTCTTTGTCTGCCCCACATATTGTTTGTGGCATTTGGAACAAGATATGAGATAGACACAGTTTGAGACATGTGCTGACATGTTTCTCTGCACTTGGAAGAGTTGTTTGTTGGTTTTATTCTGGACCATTCTTTTGCCCACAAAGTGCTTATAAACCCCAGATTTACTCACTTTACAGGATGTTGTGATTTTACTAGAAACCAAGGTATCCAATAAGTTCTTGTTTCGTTTGTAAGCCGCTATCGGTCTATGTTTGGTCAGAAATTTAGTTGGTTCCATGAATTTGGTGAAATTTTCCTTGGTTGCTCTATTTAATTGAGTACTTTGTTGTGAATAGAAGGAAACTAATGGTATGATTTTGTTTCTAATCTGTGTTTCCTTGGTTGGATTAGTCACAAAGTTAGTGAAGGCCCTAAGCACACTCCTCAAATAGCTTCTCGAGTACCCTCGCTTCTTCAAAGCTTTAAAGAGGATTCCTACAGCAATCTTAAACTCAGATGTTTGTGAGCATATTCTATGAAAGCGAAGAAGCTGTGATTTAAGAATTCCTTTAAAAGTATGCTTAGGGTGGTAACTGGCTCTGTGTAATAATGAGTGAGTGTCTGTGGGCTTAAAATACACTTTGTAGTCCAACTGATTGGTCATTTCAAATTTGGGTCCTTTGTAGGTGATGACATCAAGAAAATTAACTGAATTTTCATCAATTTCGTATTTTATCCTGATGGATTTTTGATGACGGTTCAGATGATCAGCAAATTCAATAAACTCCTCCTTACCGTATGTCCAGATGCCCCAGATGTCATCCAAAAATCTAAAATACGAGAAGGGCTGGAGATGAAAAGAGGACACCGCAGTTTGTTCCCAATGGGCCATATAGATATTGGCGTAAGAAGGGGCGAACTTCTTGCCCATGGCCGTCCCCTTAGTTTGTAAATAAAATTTAGAGCCAAATTCAAAATCGTTTTTAGTCAAATTAATTTCTAGTAGTTTTAAAATAAAATCATCGGGTCTTTTCACGTCAGGATATTTGTTCATGCAATCTCTCACGGCAGCCATACCGACTCCGGTCTCTATATTGGTGTACAAACTGTCGATGTCCATGGTGAAGAGAAATGAATTAGATGGGAGAATAAGATTTTTTGTTTTAGAGATAAAATCATAGGTGTCTTTTAGGTAACTACCATGACGTTGCGAAATGGGACTAAGGAAATACTCAATATATTCTGCTGTAAAATAAGTCTCACTGTCGCAATCCGACACGATAGGCCTCCCAGGAGGTATTTTATGTGGTGTACTCCACTTTTCTGGTTCTTTGTGTATTTTTGGTAACAAATAAAATCTTCTTGGTCTCGGTGTACCAGAACCAGACAAGTAATCTCTCTGTTTCCCACTAATTATCTTTTTCTCATACATCTCATTTAAAATTTCTCGTACTTCCAGTATGGTTTTTGGATAAATTGGTTCTGTGAGAGAGCAATAGTGCTCTGTCACAGAAAGTTGCCTTTTTCCTTCCCAAAGATAATCTGTTTTACTCATGATGACGACTGCATTACCCTTGTCAGCTGGTTTGATAACGATGTCACAATTGTTTTTAAGTTCATGAATTGCTTTTCTCTCACTTTTACTCAAATTCTGTCTTTCTAGAAGGCCCCAATTCAGGTGTTGATACGCATACCGATCTGCTCTAATTAGAGAAACCACCTGGGGTGGCAAACTAGACAAGGCAGGTGTCCAATCAGAATTATGAGTAAAAGGAGTTCTTTTTTTCTCACTTTTTTTGCCTTCAAAAAAGGCGTCTAATTTAATACGCCTATGATAGGCCTGTAGGCTCTGCAATAATTCTAATTTTTGTGTTTTGACGTTATCGGGGACCATAACAAAGGAAAGGCCTTTCTTCAAGATCGCCCGCTGTCCAGTTGTCAAGACGAGCGGGGACAAATTAACGATAAGTTTTTCTTGACTACCTATTGGGTTGACGGCGTCGGCAAGTTTAGCGACCGAACCCAATGTTCTAACATGTATCTGCCCGTTGCAGCTGTCCAGTGCAAGTTATCGCTTTCGACCTGAAACTGGGCAACGGGCAACAATTGGAGAAAGTTGAGACTGTCCTTGATGTACTTGTTTATGTCCTCAAGGTATCTTTGTTCATCAATCGGAAGCAAGTCACAATAATTGATCATCGGAACTACGATCTCGGTATGCGGTAATCGGGTTCTGGCTACTCTGTAAGCCCTCTGTATCTCTTTGTTCGTTGAAGTAAAACATCTCTGAGATCGGTTATTTAATCCAAACGACAACAACAACACTTCCGGTTCCATCGCGATTGTGGCTTTTTCTATGAGATTGCCCGCGTGTTGGAACTTCGCGCCCGGGAAGCTGTCTATTTGAAGATCAGAGATGTTGAAGGCCGGGATCCTGGAAACGTTAGAATCCCCGATTATCACATACCTTTTCTTTAGGTTCAAGCTCCAGTCAATTTGTTTACGGTCTGTGTTTATGTGACGGTATGGTCTGCCGACCGATTTTGGTGTCGGTGGAGCTATTATTGTGATTTGCTTCTGAGGTGTTTGTTCTATCTGCAGTGATTGGGTTGTGCGTTCCTCTTCTATGGGTCGCATAACAATCTTCTGTCCCTCTTCCTTTTCCACCACCTTTGTGGGTGTGATACGTGCTAAAGAGCTAACAGAATACTCAGAAATTTGATAGTCCAGAGAATCATCAGAAGAAAAAAGAGGAAGGCTCTGAATTCTAGAAGAAGAAGAAGAAGAAGGGAGTGACTTTTTAGTCTCTTCAACCTTAGATGTGCTGGGAACAACGTTAGACGTGCTCGGACCAGCCTCAGTATGTGTACGTTTTGGTTCTTCTGAAACGACAATTTTTTCGTCTCTTTTCAAAATTCCTTCCTGAACCAAAATGTCAGTAATCTCCTTATAACGTTTCAGCTGTTCCTCATTAAAATCCTCCGTAAATGTCCTTTTCGTAACCTCTTGTGTATCAGTAACCTCTGTGGCCATGTCTGTGGCCAGATCTTGAGGTTCCTGATCCACATCAATCTCCTCTGCAAGAATTCTGCGTCTTGCACGTTGCAGTGGAGATCTTTGAGGTAAGGCTGGGGTGGGCTGTATGCCCGGTTTGGGCACCAGAGGGGGAAACTCCTGATCAAACGACCAGTCAGACCTATTAGGTGGGGGACTGGATGGAGTTCTTACATCCTCCCACCTTCTAGGTGATGTCTGTACCTCTACATGTATGTGAGAAGTATCTTTTTTGGGTCTGACAACCAAAGGTGCGTGTGTGTGCATGTCTGGTTCGACCAAGAGAGCTTTGGGAGGTTCTATTTTGGTAGCTTGTCTCTGATCTTTCTCCTGTTGTTTTCTATCGTACTCGTTACAAGTCTCTGCCGTGAATAGAGCCTCGGCTCTCTCAAAAACTTCAGAGTTAATTCTCCTCCCAAAGTTCTTTGTGGCCCAATTGGTGGCCGTCTGAAAGGCTTGGAACCAATGGGCTTGGTCTGTACGCTCTTTTAGTTCCACCAGCGTACTATCAATCAGTTTCTCGTAGTGTTCCTCCAAAATGACCTGAGCATTTGTTGACCATTTTTGTGCATTGTCCTCTAACAACTTTTTCACCGTGTCGTTAGGCATTGCTGGTTTAATGGAATTGGTCAACAATTTAGTCAGTCTTTTGAAGGTCACTGGACTGTTGTTAGTTACTTTGGTTGTGACCTTCTCTAGGTGATGGACCAGCCTTATCAAATCATACATAAGTTTCATGGCCGTCCTCAACCTGGGTGAAGCTGGAGTGTAATTTGATTTAACGTTAGTTTGTTCTTGAAAATATCTCTGAGGTCCCCCCCTATCTTTCTGTCTTTTCTTGGGGAACGGACGGTAAACTCTATCCCTTTGTCTTTCCACTCTCTCGGGTGGTTGTTCGGTTCTGATGTCTCTGCCAGCTTGGTAAGCATCCGAGATTGTGTTATGTCCCCTGTTGGAAGAGGAGTGGGAGGATTCGATATGTGTGTCTCTTTGACTATATGTATGGGGACGGGCAGATTGTAAATTGCGTCTCTCATCTTCTTCTTCTTGAACATACGAGTCACATTCGATTTCATCCTCCCCATAGAATTCTCCTCCTCTCTCTTCCATCATGAATCGACTGCGCACCCTCTTCTTGTTTTTTCTCTTGGGTTTTCTTTTTGGAAAATCATCTTCAAAATGGTCATAAGAGAGTGGTGCGTGTGAATTTTGTCTGGGCAAAGATCTGATGTTTCTATCGTCTAAAGCCTCTCTGTATGTTTGTTGTCTTTTGTATTTAGAATTTACAAACTCTCGGTTGTCAGGAAAATAATCGATCTGTTTGTTTGGAAAATATCTGTTTTCCCTTATTTCCCCCCTTGAGTTTGTCCTACGAGTTTCTCTGCCTCGTGGAATTGTGTCATTTTCATAAGACCATTTGTTTTTCTGAGTGGTGTAATTATTTGGATCATAATAACGATAATCAATTTGATAATCGTCATTATTCCAGCGGTCATGTCGGTGAGCCCGTACACGGGCTGTTTGTTTATGATTAGCGTCGTACGAGAGACGTGGACGGTTATTCTCGTCGCGGAAAAAGGATTCCCCTCTCTCCCTCCATCCCTCCCGACGTGGGCTAGTAGCACGTAGACGTGCTGTTGGGTTTCTTGAGGTGTAACGCGGTTCTTCGTCAGATGGAAAAGACGCGAATCTCACGCGCAGCCTCGGTGTTTGTCTGTATCTCTCTCCTACTCTCGCCATTACAGTGTTTCTTTGTTACAAAGTGAATGGATTCTTCGAAATAACGACGTTAATTGCAAATCGCGACGTTTCGAAGTATACAACTTCTTCTTCAGGCTATTGCTGTAACGTCGTCAGGCTAGAATGTATCAGATGTAAGCTAGAGTAACTGCTATCTCGAGTGCAAGTGAGCAAATGACTGTCTGTGTCCGCCTCTCTGTTACGCTGTCACAGAGGGCGGCGGCTTCTGACGTCATCCTCATTCAGAGCACATATACAGTCAATTTAGTGAAGAAAACTCGCAAATAAAACATGAAAATGATCAGCTTTGGGTCAAACAATCCTCCCATTGTTTCTCAAAGACTTTTATCTGTCCCCCCATCCTTTCCTAACCCTGTAGGATTTTGTTTATCGTGTTTTTGACGCCAAAGTAATGTTTGTTTGTAAATAACTCGCGAGCTCCTTCATCAAAACACTCCAGACTTCCAAATATTGTAAGATAACAAATATAAGAATTTTTTGAAGTGCATTTGGCGTCGAACCAACAAAGTTTCCCTTTTGGAAAACACTAAAAAGTGTCCTAGAATTTCTTGCTGCGTCACAGCATATGCAAATCAATCAATCCTTGTCTGTCCATTATAAATAAATATAAATAGTTGAAAATCCATCGTGAAATCATGATCTTATAACAAATATGCCTTAAAACAGACAAAAAGTGAATGAGTATTTAAGTTTAAGGCATATTTAAGAGTATTTCAATTCACTGATGTTTCAATGTGGTGTTATTCAATGTCTTCTGTGTATTAAATTATAATAGTCAGTATGAATGTGGAGTTAAATACTGTAGAAGATTGCTGATGTTAAGAAATCCTTCTCAAAGTGGTCCTGAAGTGCCAAGACGTGGCTCTGGCTTGAGTTAGGTATCTAAGAATCCAGAAATCAGAACAGGTCTGATCTCGGTTAGGCACTGGCACACATTTCAAAGGCCCGCTTCAGTCCCAACTCCAAAAAAGGAACCCCCTCCAACAGCACCTCCACATGTTTTATTTGTTCCCATTGTTCTAAATGTTGTCTCATAGAGTCTGTGTCCTGTATCTCCTCCAAACAGGTGTATATTTATTGGTCTGATGTTGTTTTAATATTGTGTATATGTATATTTATGTATTTAAAACCATCATGATAAAAAATCAGTAATATATTTATTAGTGCAATTTAAGCAATCATGATTAAGTAATATATTCTATTAACTCTCACAAGTCCCCACATGTCCATCAAGTGGTAAAACGTTATATTGTGCATCTCTATCTACCCCATGACCTTTTGACCCCTGTATTATATTTTAAAGACTGAAATTGTTGTTACTAAACAGAATACTTTTTCTTGAGTTAATTAAATGTACAAAATCAATGTAATTAGCAAAACAGGGCCACAACACCAAGGGTTCACCGTGTCAGGGCTGGGACGCCGAGGGCCCACCACCCAAGGGCTGCAAAATCAAGGTGCACGCCAACCAGGTGCACCCCAATCAGGTGTTCTCCTGCCAGGGGTATTCGCCCAAGGTCTACCATCTCTAGGTGTAAGGTTTGAGGTGGGTGAATTCATTAGGTCTACCATCTCTAGGTGTAAGGTTTGAGGTGGGTGAATTCATTAGGTCTACCAACTCTAGGTGTCAGGTTTGAGGTGGGTTAGGGTTAGGGTTAGGAAGTAAAAAATCCAATGATCAGACCAGAGTCCGATCATGGTTGTGCACGGGCTCTGTACATCACCGGCCGCCACTCCTCGGCTTCCAGTGATCCAAAAACATATTTCCGTTGATGCAAAAAAATCCCAAATAGGGCTCAGAGAACTAGTGGTTATGCCACCTAGGTTTGCACAGCGATTTGTGTCGGTTAGGTTCAGTGTGTGTGCTGTTGTTAGGGTTTCCCCAAAGAAAAAAGCAGTGAAAGTACCACTTCATCGGTATAGATGAAGGAAATAATTTTTGTATGGCTCTCTACGTCACCCATTCTCATGACGGAGGCCTAAAAGTGGACGTCCAGTCCTTTGCGCAACGTTTCGGACTCTCTAGTCCTTCTTCAGGCGAGCTCTGGACACAAAATGGCTGGAATACTTCACAGCAGCCATGTGCTGTTTCTAAGTGGGCGTGTCCCCACACACACACACACACCAAATCACTCAATATCACGTATATTGTGTTTCAAAAATAAATAAGCTGTTTTAAGCTGTTGTTCTTACTTTTTTAAGTGTATTTAATATTTTTGCATCCCCAGAAAATGTCCTCAGAGTCCCCGGTCACCAAGGAGAGGTCCATAGCTGCAGGCACTGGCTTGGGTTAGGAAGTAAAAAATCCAATGATCAGACCAGAGTCCGATCATGGTTGTGCACGGGCTCTGTACATCACCGGCCGCCACTCCTCGGCTTCCAGTGATCCAAAAACATATTTCCGTTGATGCAAAAAAATCCCAAATAGGGCTCAGAGAACTAGTGGTTATGCCACCTAGGTTTGCACAGCGATTTGTGTCGGTTAGGTTCAGTGTGTGTGCTGTTGTTAGGGTTTCCCCAAAGAAAAAAGCAGTGAAAGTACCACTTCATCGGTATAGATGAAGGAAATAATTTTTGTATGGCTCTCTACGTCACCCATTCTCATGACGGAGGCCTAAAAGTGGACGTCCAGGCCTTTGCGCAACGTTTCGGACTCTCTAGTCCTTCTTCAGGCGAGCTCTGGACACAAAATGGCTGGAATACTTCACAGCAGCCATGTGCTGTTTCTAAGTGGGCGTGTCCCCACACACACACACACACCAAATCACTCAATATCACGTATATTGTGTTTCAAAAATAAATAAGCTGTTTTAAGCTGTTGTTCTTACTTTTTTAAGTGTATTTAATATTTTTGCATCCCCAGAAAATGTCCTCAGAGTCCCCGGTCACCAAGGAGAGGTCCATAGCTGCAGGCACTGGCTTGGGTTAGGAAGTAAAAAATCCAATGATCAGACCAGAGTCCGATCATGGTTGTGCACGGGCTCTGTACATCACCGGCCGCCACTCCTCGGCTTCCAGTGATCCAAAAACATATTTCCGTTGATGCAAAAAAATCCCAAATAGGGCTCAGAGAACTAGTGGTTATGCCACCTAGGTTTGCACAGCGATTTGTGTCGGTTAGGTTCAGTGTGTGTGCTGTTGTTAGGGTTTCCCCAAAGAAAAAAGCAGTGAAAGTACCACTTCATCGGTATAGATGAAGGAAATAATTTTTGTATGGCTCTCTACGTCACCCATTCTCATGACGGAGGCCTAAAAGTGGACGTCCAGGCCTTTGCGCAACGTTTCGGACTCTCTAGTCCTTCTTCAGGCGAGCTCTGGACACAAAATGGCTGGAATACTTCACAGCAGCCATGTGCTGTTTCTAAGTGGGCGTGTCCCCACACACACACACACACCAAATCACTCAATATCACGTATATTGTGTTTCAAAAATAAATAAGCTGTTTTAAGCTGTTGTTCTTACTTTTTTAAGTGTATTTAATATTTTTGCATCCCCAGAAAATGTCCTCAGAGTCCCCGGTCACCAAGGAGAGGTCCATAGCTGCAGGCACTGGCTTGGGTTAGGAAGTAAAAAATCCAATGATCAGACCAGAGTCCGATCATGGTTGTGCACGGGCTCTGTACATCACCGGCCGCCACTCCTCGGCTTCCAGTGATCCAAAAACATATTTCCGTTGATGCAAAAAAATCCCAAATAGGGCTCAGAGAACTAGTGGTTATGCCACCTAGGTTTGCACAGCGATTTGTGTCGGTTAGGGTTAGGGTTAGGGTTAGGTTAGGGTTAGGGTTAGGGTTAGGGTTAGGGTTAGGGTTAGGTATCTAAGAATCCAGAAATCAGAACAGGTCTGATCTCGGTTAGGCACTGGCACACATTTCAAAGGCCCGCTTCAGTCCCAACTCCAAAAAAGGAACCCCCTCCAACAGCACCTCCACATGTTTTATTTGTTCCCATTGTTCTAAATGTTGTCTCATAGAGTCTGTGTCCTGTATCTCCTCCAAACAGGTGTATATTTATTGGTCTGATGTTGTTTTAATATTGTGTATATGTATATTTATGTATTTAAAACCATCATGATAAAAAATCAGTAATATATTTATTAGTGCAATTTAAGCAATCATGATTAAGTAATATATTCTATTAACTCTCACAAGTCCCCACATGTCCATCAAGTGGTAAAACGTTATATTGTGCATCTCTATCTACCCCATGACCTTTTGACCCCTGTATTATATTTTAAAGACTGAAATTGTTGTTACTAAACAGAATACTTTTTCTTGAGTTAATTAAATGTACAAAATCAATGTAATTAGCAAAACAGGGCCACAACACCAAGGGTTCACCGTGTCAGGGCTGGGACGCCGAGGGCCCACCACCCAAGGGCTGCAAAATCAAGGTGCACGCCAACCAGGTGCACCCCAATCAGGTGTTCTCCTGCCAGGGGTATTCGCCCAAGGTCTACCATCTCTAGGTGTAAGGTTTGAGGTGGGTGAATTCATTAGGTCTACCATCTCTAGGTGTAAGGTTTGAGGTGGGTGAATTCATTAGGTCTACCAACTCTAGGTGTCAGGTTTGAGGTGGGTGAATTCATTAGGTCTACCAACTCTAGGTGTCAGGTTTGGGGTGGGTGAATCCATTAGGTCCACTAAATCTAGGTGTAAGATTTGGGATGATAAGTTTCGTCAATTCCAGTGGCTTTAGGTGTTAGGTGTATGGGGGTGTACACCATAAAATAGGGTGTCTTTAGGTGTCAGGTGTGACGGGTTACATGCATAAAATTTTGGGACTTGAGGTTTAGGAGGAGAATGGGTACACGATTAATAATCAGGGTGTTACTTGGGGCCTGCTGGGTCATGCCAGCAGACACACCTGAACTCCATAAGAATTCTTATCATTATTGTGTGATTTTAAAGATAAGAGACACAGACCCTAAGGTCTCCAACACACTGACCAAAAGAAAAAAAAGGAAAAACCAGACTTAGAAGAAAAATAACCATAAAAATGATTAAAATAGAAAGATGGACAGTAAGGTTACGCTTCGTTGAGGCCTCTGGGGTAGAGAGAGTCCAATTTTTTAATCCAGACCCTCTCCGCCCTGAGCCTCTCCGAGAGCGTCCAAAAGGGGTTCGACTCTAATCCTGAAACTCTGAGGGCATCTAGGCCATGTATTAAAAAATGTCTAACTACATATCGTCTCTTTTCAATTTTATTACGAATGTTATACGAATGCTGATAGATTCTAAGTAACAATTGGTTCTTTGTCTGCCCCACATATTGTTTGTGGCATTTGGAACAAGATATGAGATAGACACAGTTTGAGACATGTGCTGACATGTTTCTCTGCACTTGGAAGAGTTGTTTGTTGGTTTTATTCTGGACCATTCTTTTGCCCACAAAGTGCTTATAAACCCCAGATTTACTCACTTTACAGGATGTTGTGATTTTACTAGAAACCAAGGTATCCAATAAGTTCTTGTTTCGTTTGTAAGCCGCTATCGGTCTATGTTTGGTCAGAAATTTAGTTGGTTCCATGAATTTGGTGAAATTTTCCTTGGTTGCTCTATTTAATTGAGTACTTTGTTGTGAATAGAAGGAAACTAATGGTATGATTTTGTTTCTAATCTGTGTTTCCTTGGTTGGATTAGTCACAAAGTTAGTGAAGGCCCTAAGCACACTCCTCAAATAGCTTCTCGAGTACCCTCGCTTCTTCAAAGCTTTAAAGAGGATTCCTACAGCAATCTTAAACTCAGATGTTTGTGAGCATATTCTATGAAAGCGAAGAAGCTGTGATTTAAGAATTCCTTTAAAAGTATGCTTAGGGTGGTAACTGGCTCTGTGTAATAATGAGTGAGTGTCTGTGGGCTTAAAATACACTTTGTAGTCCAACTGATTGGTCATTTCAAATTTGGGTCCTTTGTAGGTGATGACATCAAGAAAATTAACTGAATTTTCATCAATTTCGTATTTTATCCTGATGGATTTTTGATGACGGTTCAGATGATCAGCAAATTCAATAAACTCCTCCTTACCGTATGTCCAGATGCCCCAGATGTCATCCAAAAATCTAAAATACGAGAAGGGCTGGAGATGAAAAGAGGACACCGCAGTTTGTTCCCAATGGGCCATATAGATATTGGCGTAAGAAGGGGCGAACTTCTTGCCCATGGCCGTCCCCTTAGTTTGTAAATAAAATTTAGAGCCAAATTCAAAATCGTTTTTAGTCAAATTAATTTCTAGTAGTTTTAAAATAAAATCATCGGGTCTTTTCACGTCAGGATATTTGTTCATGCAATCTCTCACGGCAGCCATACCGACTCCGGTCTCTATATTGGTGTACAAACTGTCGATGTCCATGGTGAAGAGAAATGAATTAGATGGGAGAATAAGATTTTTTGTTTTAGAGATAAAATCATAGGTGTCTTTTAGGTAACTACCATGACGTTGCGAAATGGGACTAAGGAAATACTCAATATATTCTGCTGTAAAATAAGTCTCACTGTCGCAATCCGACACGATAGGCCTCCCAGGAGGTATTTTATGTGGTGTACTCCACTTTTCTGGTTCTTTGTGTATTTTTGGTAACAAATAAAATCTTCTTGGTCTCGGTGTACCAGAACCAGACAAGTAATCTCTCTGTTTCCCACTAATTATCTTTTTCTCATACATCTCATTTAAAATTTCTCGTACTTCCAGTATGGTTTTTGGATAAATTGGTTCTGTGAGAGAGCAATAGTGCTCTGTCACAGAAAGTTGCCTTTTTCCTTCCCAAAGATAATCTGTTTTACTCATGATGACGACTGCATTACCCTTGTCAGCTGGTTTGATAACGATGTCACAATTGTTTTTAAGTTCATGAATTGCTTTTCTCTCACTTTTACTCAAATTCTGTCTTTCTAGAAGGCCCCAATTCAGGTGTTGATACGCATACCGATCTGCTCTAATTAGAGAAACCACCTGGGGTGGCAAACTAGACAAGGCAGGTGTCCAATCAGAATTATGAGTAAAAGGAGTTCTTTTTTTCTCACTTTTTTTGCCTTCAAAAAAGGCGTCTAATTTAATACGCCTATGATAGGCCTGTAGGCTCTGCAATAATTCTAATTTTTGTGTTTTGACGTTATCGGGGACCATAACAAAGGAAAGGCCTTTCTTCAAGATCGCCCGCTGTCCAGTTGTCAAGACGAGCGGGGACAAATTAACGATAAGTTTTTCTTGACTACCTATTGGGTTGACGGCGTCGGCAAGTTTAGCGACCGAACCCAATGTTCTAACATGTATCTGCCCGTTGCAGCTGTCCAGTGCAAGTTATCGCTTTCGACCTGAAACTGGGCAACGGGCAACAATTGGAGAAAGTTGAGACTGTCCTTGATGTACTTGTTTATGTCCTCAAGGTATCTTTGTTCATCAATCGGAAGCAAGTCACAATAATTGATCATCGGAACTACGATCTCGGTATGCGGTAATCGGGTTCTGGCTACTCTGTAAGCCCTCTGTATCTCTTTGTTCGTTGAAGTAAAACATCTCTGAGATCGGTTATTTAATCCAAACGACAACAACAACACTTCCGGTTCCATCGCGATTGTGGCTTTTTCTATGAGATTGCCCGCGTGTTGGAACTTCGCGCCCGGGAAGCTGTCTATTTGAAGATCAGAGATGTTGAAGGCCGGGATCCTGGAAACGTTAGAATCCCCGATTATCACATACCTTTTCTTTAGGTTCAAGCTCCAGTCAATTTGTTTACGGTCTGTGTTTATGTGACGGTATGGTCTGCCGACCGATTTTGGTGTCGGTGGAGCTATTATTGTGATTTGCTTCTGAGGTGTTTGTTCTATCTGCAGTGATTGGGTTGTGCGTTCCTCTTCTATGGGTCGCATAACAATCTTCTGTCCCTCTTCCTTTTCCACCACCTTTGTGGGTGTGATACGTGCTAAAGAGCTAACAGAATACTCAGAAATTTGATAGTCCAGAGAATCATCAGAAGAAAAAAGAGGAAGGCTCTGAATTCTAGAAGAAGAAGAAGAAGAAGGGAGTGACTTTTTAGTCTCTTCAACCTTAGATGTGCTGGGAACAACGTTAGACGTGCTCGGACCAGCCTCAGTATGTGTACGTTTTGGTTCTTCTGAAACGACAATTTTTTCGTCTCTTTTCAAAATTCCTTCCTGAACCAAAATGTCAGTAATCTCCTTATAACGTTTCAGCTGTTCCTCATTAAAATCCTCCGTAAATGTCCTTTTCGTAACCTCTTGTGTATCAGTAACCTCTGTGGCCATGTCTGTGGCCAGATCTTGAGGTTCCTGATCCACATCAATCTCCTCTGCAAGAATTCTGCGTCTTGCACGTTGCAGTGGAGATCTTTGAGGTAAGGCTGGGGTGGGCTGTATGCCCGGTTTGGGCACCAGAGGGGGAAACTCCTGATCAAACGACCAGTCAGACCTATTAGGTGGGGGACTGGATGGAGTTCTTACATCCTCCCACCTTCTAGGTGATGTCTGTACCTCTACATGTATGTGAGAAGTATCTTTTTTGGGTCTGACAACCAAAGGTGCGTGTGTGTGCATGTCTGGTTCGACCAAGAGAGCTTTGGGAGGTTCTATTTTGGTAGCTTGTCTCTGATCTTTCTCCTGTTGTTTTCTATCGTACTCGTTACAAGTCTCTGCCGTGAATAGAGCCTCGGCTCTCTCAAAAACTTCAGAGTTAATTCTCCTCCCAAAGTTCTTTGTGGCCCAATTGGTGGCCGTCTGAAAGGCTTGGAACCAATGGGCTTGGTCTGTACGCTCTTTTAGTTCCACCAGCGTACTATCAATCAGTTTCTCGTAGTGTTCCTCCAAAATGACCTGAGCATTTGTTGACCATTTTTGTGCATTGTCCTCTAACAACTTTTTCACCGTGTCGTTAGGCATTGCTGGTTTAATGGAATTGGTCAACAATTTAGTCAGTCTTTTGAAGGTCACTGGACTGTTGTTAGTTACTTTGGTTGTGACCTTCTCTAGGTGATGGACCAGCCTTATCAAATCATACATAAGTTTCATGGCCGTCCTCAACCTGGGTGAAGCTGGAGTGTAATTTGATTTAACGTTAGTTTGTTCTTGAAAATATCTCTGAGGTCCCCCCCTATCTTTCTGTCTTTTCTTGGGGAACGGACGGTAAACTCTATCCCTTTGTCTTTCCACTCTCTCGGGTGGTTGTTCGGTTCTGATGTCTCTGCCAGCTTGGTAAGCATCCGAGATTGTGTTATGTCCCCTGTTGGAAGAGGAGTGGGAGGATTCGATATGTGTGTCTCTTTGACTATATGTATGGGGACGGGCAGATTGTAAATTGCGTCTCTCATCTTCTTCTTCTTGAACATACGAGTCACATTCGATTTCATCCTCCCCATAGAATTCTCCTCCTCTCTCTTCCATCATGAATCGACTGCGCACCCTCTTCTTGTTTTTTCTCTTGGGTTTTCTTTTTGGAAAATCATCTTCAAAATGGTCATAAGAGAGTGGTGCGTGTGAATTTTGTCTGGGCAAAGATCTGATGTTTCTATCGTCTAAAGCCTCTCTGTATGTTTGTTGTCTTTTGTATTTAGAATTTACAAACTCTCGGTTGTCAGGAAAATAATCGATCTGTTTGTTTGGAAAATATCTGTTTTCCCTTATTTCCCCCCTTGAGTTTGTCCTACGAGTTTCTCTGCCTCGTGGAATTGTGTCATTTTCATAAGACCATTTGTTTTTCTGAGTGGTGTAATTATTTGGATCATAATAACGATAATCAATTTGATAATCGTCATTATTCCAGCGGTCATGTCGGTGAGCCCGTACACGGGCTGTTTGTTTATGATTAGCGTCGTACGAGAGACGTGGACGGTTATTCTCGTCGCGGAAAAAGGATTCCCCTCTCTCCCTCCATCCCTCCCGACGTGGGCTAGTAGCACGTAGACGTGCTGTTGGGTTTCTTGAGGTGTAACGCGGTTCTTCGTCAGATGGAAAAGACGCGAATCTCACGCGCAGCCTCGGTGTTTGTCTGTATCTCTCTCCTACTCTCGCCATTACAGTGTTTCTTTGTTACAAAGTGAATGGATTCTTCGAAATAACGACGTTAATTGCAAATCGCGACGTTTCGAAGTATACAACTTCTTCTTCAGGCTATTGCTGTAACGTCGTCAGGCTAGAATGTATCAGATGTAAGCTAGAGTAACTGCTATCTCGAGTGCAAGTGAGCAAATGACTGTCTGTGTCCGCCTCTCTGTTACGCTGTCACAGAGGGCGGCGGCTTCTGACGTCATCCTCATTCAGAGCACATATACAGTCAATTTAGTGAAGAAAACTCGCAAATAAAACATGAAAATGATCAGCTTTGGGTCAAACAATCCTCCCATTGTTTCTCAAAGACTTTTATCTGTCCCCCCATCCTTTCCTAACCCTGTAGGATTTTGTTTATCGTGTTTTTGACGCCAAAGTAATGTTTGTTTGTAAATAACTCGCGAGCTCCTTCATCAAAACACTCCAGACTTCCAAATATTGTAAGATAACAAATATAAGAATTTTTTGAAGTGCATTTGGCGTCGAACCAACAAAGTTTCCCTTTTGGAAAACACTAAAAAGTGTCCTAGAATTTCTTGCTGCGTCACAGCATATGCAAATCAATCAATCCTTGTCTGTCCATTATAAATAAATATAAATAGTTGAAAATCCATCGTGAAATCATGATCTTATAACAAATATGCCTTAAAACAGACAAAAAGTGAATGAGTATTTAAGTTTAAGGCATATTTAAGAGTATTTCAATTCACTGATGTTTCAATGTGGTGTTATTCAATGTCTTCTGTGTATTAAATTATAATAGTCAGTATGAATGTGGAGTTAAATACTGTAGAAGATTGCTGATGTTAAGAAATCCTTCTCAAAGTGGTCCTGAAGTGCCAAGACGTGGCTCTGGCTTGAGTTAGGTATCTAAGAATCCAGAAATCAGAACAGGTCTGATCTCGGTTAGGCACTGGCACACATTTCAAAGGCCCGCTTCAGTCCCAACTCCAAAAAAGGAACCCCCTCCAACAGCACCTCCACATGTTTTATTTGTTCCCATTGTTCTAAATGTTGTCTCATAGAGTCTGTGTCCTGTATCTCCTCCAAACAGGTGTATATTTATTGGTCTGATGTTGTTTTAATATTGTGTATATGTATATTTATGTATTTAAAACCATCATGATAAAAAATCAGTAATATATTTATTAGTGCAATTTAAGCAATCATGATTAAGTAATATATTCTATTAACTCTCACAAGTCCCCACATGTCCATCAAGTGGTAAAACGTTATATTGTGCATCTCTATCTACCCCATGACCTTTTGACCCCTGTATTATATTTTAAAGACTGAAATTGTTGTTACTAAACAGAATACTTTTTCTTGAGTTAATTAAATGTACAAAATCAATGTAATTAGCAAAACAGGGCCACAACACCAAGGGTTCACCGTGTCAGGGCTGGGACGCCGAGGGCCCACCACCCAAGGGCTGCAAAATCAAGGTGCACGCCAACCAGGTGCACCCCAATCAGGTGTTCTCCTGCCAGGGGTATTCGCCCAAGGTCTACCATCTCTAGGTGTAAGGTTTGAGGTGGGTGAATTCATTAGGTCTACCATCTCTAGGTGTAAGGTTTGAGGTGGGTGAATTCATTAGGTCTACCAACTCTAGGTGTCAGGTTTGAGGTGGGTTAGGGTTAGGGTTAGGAAGTAAAAAATCCAATGATCAGACCAGAGTCCGATCATGGTTGTGCACGGGCTCTGTACATCACCGGCCGCCACTCCTCGGCTTCCAGTGATCCAAAAACATATTTCCGTTGATGCAAAAAAATCCCAAATAGGGCTCAGAGAACTAGTGGTTATGCCACCTAGGTTTGCACAGCGATTTGTGTCGGTTAGGTTCAGTGTGTGTGCTGTTGTTAGGGTTTCCCCAAAGAAAAAAGCAGTGAAAGTACCACTTCATCGGTATAGATGAAGGAAATAATTTTTGTATGGCTCTCTACGTCACCCATTCTCATGACGGAGGCCTAAAAGTGGACGTCCAGTCCTTTGCGCAACGTTTCGGACTCTCTAGTCCTTCTTCAGGCGAGCTCTGGACACAAAATGGCTGGAATACTTCACAGCAGCCATGTGCTGTTTCTAAGTGGGCGTGTCCCCACACACACACACACACCAAATCACTCAATATCACGTATATTGTGTTTCAAAAATAAATAAGCTGTTTTAAGCTGTTGTTCTTACTTTTTTAAGTGTATTTAATATTTTTGCATCCCCAGAAAATGTCCTCAGAGTCCCCGGTCACCAAGGAGAGGTCCATAGCTGCAGGCACTGGCTTGGGTTAGGAAGTAAAAAATCCAATGATCAGACCAGAGTCCGATCATGGTTGTGCACGGGCTCTGTACATCACCGGCCGCCACTCCTCGGCTTCCAGTGATCCAAAAACATATTTCCGTTGATGCAAAAAAATCCCAAATAGGGCTCAGAGAACTAGTGGTTATGCCACCTAGGTTTGCACAGCGATTTGTGTCGGTTAGGTTCAGTGTGTGTGCTGTTGTTAGGGTTTCCCCAAAGAAAAAAGCAGTGAAAGTACCACTTCATCGGTATAGATGAAGGAAATAATTTTTGTATGGCTCTCTACGTCACCCATTCTCATGACGGAGGCCTAAAAGTGGACGTCCAGGCCTTTGCGCAACGTTTCGGACTCTCTAGTCCTTCTTCAGGCGAGCTCTGGACACAAAATGGCTGGAATACTTCACAGCAGCCATGTGCTGTTTCTAAGTGGGCGTGTCCCCACACACACACACACACCAAATCACTCAATATCACGTATATTGTGTTTCAAAAATAAATAAGCTGTTTTAAGCTGTTGTTCTTACTTTTTTAAGTGTATTTAATATTTTTGCATCCCCAGAAAATGTCCTCAGAGTCCCCGGTCACCAAGGAGAGGTCCATAGCTGCAGGCACTGGCTTGGGTTAGGAAGTAAAAAATCCAATGATCAGACCAGAGTCCGATCATGGTTGTGCACGGGCTCTGTACATCACCGGCCGCCACTCCTCGGCTTCCAGTGATCCAAAAACATATTTCCGTTGATGCAAAAAAATCCCAAATAGGGCTCAGAGAACTAGTGGTTATGCCACCTAGGTTTGCACAGCGATTTGTGTCGGTTAGGTTCAGTGTGTGTGCTGTTGTTAGGGTTTCCCCAAAGAAAAAAGCAGTGAAAGTACCACTTCATCGGTATAGATGAAGGAAATAATTTTTGTATGGCTCTCTACGTCACCCATTCTCATGACGGAGGCCTAAAAGTGGACGTCCAGGCCTTTGCGCAACGTTTCGGACTCTCTAGTCCTTCTTCAGGCGAGCTCTGGACACAAAATGGCTGGAATACTTCACAGCAGCCATGTGCTGTTTCTAAGTGGGCGTGTCCCCACACACACACACACACCAAATCACTCAATATCACGTATATTGTGTTTCAAAAATAAATAAGCTGTTTTAAGCTGTTGTTCTTACTTTTTTAAGTGTATTTAATATTTTTGCATCCCCAGAAAATGTCCTCAGAGTCCCCGGTCACCAAGGAGAGGTCCATAGCTGCAGGCACTGGCTTGGGTTAGGAAGTAAAAAATCCAATGATCAGACCAGAGTCCGATCATGGTTGTGCACGGGCTCTGTACATCACCGGCCGCCACTCCTCGGCTTCCAGTGATCCAAAAACATATTTCCGTTGATGCAAAAAAATCCCAAATAGGGCTCAGAGAACTAGTGGTTATGCCACCTAGGTTTGCACAGCGATTTGTGTCGGTTAGGGTTAGGGTTAGGGTTAGGTTAGGGTTAGGGTTAGGGTTAGGGTTAGGGTTAGGGTTAGGTATCTAAGAATCCAGAAATCAGAACAGGTCTGATCTCGGTTAGGCACTGGCACACATTTCAAAGGCCCGCTTCAGTCCCAACTCCAAAAAAGGAACCCCCTCCAACAGCACCTCCACATGTTTTATTTGTTCCCATTGTTCTAAATGTTGTCTCATAGAGTCTGTGTCCTGTATCTCCTCCAAACAGGTGTATATTTATTGGTCTGATGTTGTTTTAATATTGTGTATATGTATATTTATGTATTTAAAACCATCATGATAAAAAATCAGTAATATATTTATTAGTGCAATTTAAGCAATCATGATTAAGTAATATATTCTATTAACTCTCACAAGTCCCCACATGTCCATCAAGTGGTAAAACGTTATATTGTGCATCTCTATCTACCCCATGACCTTTTGACCCCTGTATTATATTTTAAAGACTGAAATTGTTGTTACTAAACAGAATACTTTTTCTTGAGTTAATTAAATGTACAAAATCAATGTAATTAGCAAAACAGGGCCACAACACCAAGGGTTCACCGTGTCAGGGCTGGGACGCCGAGGGCCCACCACCCAAGGGCTGCAAAATCAAGGTGCACGCCAACCAGGTGCACCCCAATCAGGTGTTCTCCTGCCAGGGGTATTCGCCCAAGGTCTACCATCTCTAGGTGTAAGGTTTGAGGTGGGTGAATTCATTAGGTCTACCATCTCTAGGTGTAAGGTTTGAGGTGGGTGAATTCATTAGGTCTACCAACTCTAGGTGTCAGGTTTGAGGTGGGTGAATTCATTAGGTCTACCAACTCTAGGTGTCAGGTTTGGGGTGGGTGAATCCATTAGGTCCACTAAATCTAGGTGTAAGATTTGGGATGATAAGTTTCGTCAATTCCAGTGGCTTTAGGTGTTAGGTGTATGGGGGTGTACACCATAAAATAGGGTGTCTTTAGGTGTCAGGTGTGACGGGTTACATGCATAAAATTTTGGGACTTGAGGTTTAGGAGGAGAATGGGTACACGATTAATAATCAGGGTGTTACTTGGGGCCTGCTGGGTCATGCCAGCAGACACACCTGAACTCCATAAGAATTCTTATCATTATTGTGTGATTTTAAAGATAAGAGACACAGACCCTAAGGTCTCCAACACACTGACCAAAAGAAAAAAAAGGAAAAACCAGACTTAGAAGAAAAATAACCATAAAAATGATTAAAATAGAAAGATGGACAGTAAGGTTACGCTTCGTTGAGGCCTCTGGGGTAGAGAGAGTCCAATTTTTTAATCCAGACCCTCTCCGCCCTGAGCCTCTCCGAGAGCGTCCAAAAGGGGTTCGACTCTAATCCTGAAACTCTGAGGGCATCTAGGCCATGTATTAAAAAATGTCTAACTACATATCGTCTCTTTTCAATTTTATTACGAATGTTATACGAATGCTGATAGATTCTAAGTAACAATTGGTTCTTTGTCTGCCCCACATATTGTTTGTGGCATTTGGAACAAGATATGAGATAGACACAGTTTGAGACATGTGCTGACATGTTTCTCTGCACTTGGAAGAGTTGTTTGTTGGTTTTATTCTGGACCATTCTTTTGCCCACAAAGTGCTTATAAACCCCAGATTTACTCACTTTACAGGATGTTGTGATTTTACTAGAAACCAAGGTATCCAATAAGTTCTTGTTTCGTTTGTAAGCCGCTATCGGTCTATGTTTGGTCAGAAATTTAGTTGGTTCCATGAATTTGGTGAAATTTTCCTTGGTTGCTCTATTTAATTGAGTACTTTGTTGTGAATAGAAGGAAACTAATGGTATGATTTTGTTTCTAATCTGTGTTTCCTTGGTTGGATTAGTCACAAAGTTAGTGAAGGCCCTAAGCACACTCCTCAAATAGCTTCTCGAGTACCCTCGCTTCTTCAAAGCTTTAAAGAGGATTCCTACAGCAATCTTAAACTCAGATGTTTGTGAGCATATTCTATGAAAGCGAAGAAGCTGTGATTTAAGAATTCCTTTAAAAGTATGCTTAGGGTGGTAACTGGCTCTGTGTAATAATGAGTGAGTGTCTGTGGGCTTAAAATACACTTTGTAGTCCAACTGATTGGTCATTTCAAATTTGGGTCCTTTGTAGGTGATGACATCAAGAAAATTAACTGAATTTTCATCAATTTCGTATTTTATCCTGATGGATTTTTGATGACGGTTCAGATGATCAGCAAATTCAATAAACTCCTCCTTACCGTATGTCCAGATGCCCCAGATGTCATCCAAAAATCTAAAATACGAGAAGGGCTGGAGATGAAAAGAGGACACCGCAGTTTGTTCCCAATGGGCCATATAGATATTGGCGTAAGAAGGGGCGAACTTCTTGCCCATGGCCGTCCCCTTAGTTTGTAAATAAAATTTAGAGCCAAATTCAAAATCGTTTTTAGTCAAATTAATTTCTAGTAGTTTTAAAATAAAATCATCGGGTCTTTTCACGTCAGGATATTTGTTCATGCAATCTCTCACGGCAGCCATACCGACTCCGGTCTCTATATTGGTGTACAAACTGTCGATGTCCATGGTGAAGAGAAATGAATTAGATGGGAGAATAAGATTTTTTGTTTTAGAGATAAAATCATAGGTGTCTTTTAGGTAACTACCATGACGTTGCGAAATGGGACTAAGGAAATACTCAATATATTCTGCTGTAAAATAAGTCTCACTGTCGCAATCCGACACGATAGGCCTCCCAGGAGGTATTTTATGTGGTGTACTCCACTTTTCTGGTTCTTTGTGTATTTTTGGTAACAAATAAAATCTTCTTGGTCTCGGTGTACCAGAACCAGACAAGTAATCTCTCTGTTTCCCACTAATTATCTTTTTCTCATACATCTCATTTAAAATTTCTCGTACTTCCAGTATGGTTTTTGGATAAATTGGTTCTGTGAGAGAGCAATAGTGCTCTGTCACAGAAAGTTGCCTTTTTCCTTCCCAAAGATAATCTGTTTTACTCATGATGACGACTGCATTACCCTTGTCAGCTGGTTTGATAACGATGTCACAATTGTTTTTAAGTTCATGAATTGCTTTTCTCTCACTTTTACTCAAATTCTGTCTTTCTAGAAGGCCCCAATTCAGGTGTTGATACGCATACCGATCTGCTCTAATTAGAGAAACCACCTGGGGTGGCAAACTAGACAAGGCAGGTGTCCAATCAGAATTATGAGTAAAAGGAGTTCTTTTTTTCTCACTTTTTTTGCCTTCAAAAAAGGCGTCTAATTTAATACGCCTATGATAGGCCTGTAGGCTCTGCAATAATTCTAATTTTTGTGTTTTGACGTTATCGGGGACCATAACAAAGGAAAGGCCTTTCTTCAAGATCGCCCGCTGTCCAGTTGTCAAGACGAGCGGGGACAAATTAACGATAAGTTTTTCTTGACTACCTATTGGGTTGACGGCGTCGGCAAGTTTAGCGACCGAACCCAATGTTCTAACATGTATCTGCCCGTTGCAGCTGTCCAGTGCAAGTTATCGCTTTCGACCTGAAACTGGGCAACGGGCAACAATTGGAGAAAGTTGAGACTGTCCTTGATGTACTTGTTTATGTCCTCAAGGTATCTTTGTTCATCAATCGGAAGCAAGTCACAATAATTGATCATCGGAACTACGATCTCGGTATGCGGTAATCGGGTTCTGGCTACTCTGTAAGCCCTCTGTATCTCTTTGTTCGTTGAAGTAAAACATCTCTGAGATCGGTTATTTAATCCAAACGACAACAACAACACTTCCGGTTCCATCGCGATTGTGGCTTTTTCTATGAGATTGCCCGCGTGTTGGAACTTCGCGCCCGGGAAGCTGTCTATTTGAAGATCAGAGATGTTGAAGGCCGGGATCCTGGAAACGTTAGAATCCCCGATTATCACATACCTTTTCTTTAGGTTCAAGCTCCAGTCAATTTGTTTACGGTCTGTGTTTATGTGACGGTATGGTCTGCCGACCGATTTTGGTGTCGGTGGAGCTATTATTGTGATTTGCTTCTGAGGTGTTTGTTCTATCTGCAGTGATTGGGTTGTGCGTTCCTCTTCTATGGGTCGCATAACAATCTTCTGTCCCTCTTCCTTTTCCACCACCTTTGTGGGTGTGATACGTGCTAAAGAGCTAACAGAATACTCAGAAATTTGATAGTCCAGAGAATCATCAGAAGAAAAAAGAGGAAGGCTCTGAATTCTAGAAGAAGAAGAAGAAGAAGAAGAAGAAGAAGGGAGTGACTTTTTAGTCTCTTCAACCTTAGATGTGCTGGGAACAACGTTAGACGTGCTCGGACCAGCCTCAGTATGTGTACGTTTTGGTTCTTCTGAAACGACAATTTTTTCGTCTCTTTTCAAAATTCCTTCCTGAACCAAAATGTCAGTAATCTCCTTATAACGTTTCAGCTGTTCCTCATTAAAATCCTCCGTAAATGTCCTTTTCGTAACCTCTTGTGTATCAGTAACCTCTGTGGCCATGTCTGTGGCCAGATCTTGAGGTTCCTGATCCACATCAATCTCCTCTGCAAGAATTCTGCGTCTTGCACGTTGCAGTGGAGATCTTTGAGGTAAGGCTGGGGTGGGCTGTATGCCCGGTTTGGGCACCAGAGGGGGAAACTCCTGGTCAAACGACCAGTCAGACCTATTAGGTGGGGGACTGGATGGAGTTCTTACATCCTCCCACCTTCTAGGTGATGTCTGTACCTCTACATGTATGTGAGAAGTATCTTTTTTGGGTCTGACAACCAAAGGTGCGTGTGTGTGCATGTCTGGTTCGACCAAGAGAGCTTTGGGAGGTTCTATTTTGGTAGCTTGTCTCTGATCTTTCTCCTGTTGTTTTCTATCGTACTCGTTACAAGTCTCTGCCGTGAATAGAGCCTCGGCTCTCTCAAAAACTTCAGAGTTAATTCTCCTCCCAAAGTTCTTTGTGGCCCAATTGGTGGCCGTCTGAAAGGCTTGGAACCAATGGGCTTGGTCTGTACGCTCTTTTAGTTCCACCAGCGTACTATCAATCAGTTTCTCGTAGTGTTCCTCCAAAATGACCTGAGCATTTGTTGACCATTTTTGTGCATTGTCCTCTAACAACTTTTTCACCGTGTCGTTAGGCATTGCTGGTTTAATGGAATTGGTCAACAATTTAGTCAGTCTTTTGAAGGTCACTGGACTGTTGTTAGTTACTTTGGTTGTGACCTTCTCTAGGTGATGGACCAGCCTTATCAAATCGTACATAAGTTTCATGGCCGTCCTCAACCTGGGTGAAGCTGGAGTGTAATTTGATTTAACGGTAGTTTGTTCTTGAAAATATCTCTGAGGTCCCCCCCTATCTTTCTGTCTTTTCTTGGGGAACGGACGGTAAACTCTATCCCTTTGTCTTTCCACTCTCTCGGGTGGTTGTTCGGTTCTGATGTCTCTGCCAGCTTGGTAAGCATCCGAGATTGTGTTATGTCCCCTGTTGGAAGAGGAGTGGGAGGATTCGATATGTGTGTCTCTTTGACTATATGTATGGGGACGGGCAGATTGTAAATTGCGTCTCTCATCTTCTTCTTCTTGAACATACGAGTCACATTCGATTTCATCCTCCCCATAGAATTCTCCTCCTCTCTCTTCCATCATGAATCGACTGCGCACCCTCTTCTTGTTTTTTCTCTTGGGTTTTCTTTTTGGAAAATCATCTTCAAAATGGTCATAAGAGAGTGGTGCGTGTGAATTTTGTCTGGGCAAAGATCTGATTTTTCTATCGTCTAAAGCCTTTCTGTATGTTTGTTGTCTTTTGTATTTAGAATTTACAAACTCTCGGTTGTCAGGAAAATAATCGATCTGTTTGTTTGGAAAATATCTGTTTTCCCTTATTTCCCCCCTTGAGTTTGTCCTACGAGTTTCTCTGCCTCGTGGAATTGTGTCATTTTCATAAGACCATTTGTTTTTCTGAGTGGTGTAATTATTTGGATCATAATAACGATAATCAATTTGATAATCGTCATTATTCCAGCGGTCATGTCGGTGAGCCCGTACACGGGCTGTTTGTTTATGATTAGCGTCGTACGAGAGACGTGGACGGTTATTCTCGTCGCGGAAAAAGGATTCCCCTCTCTCCCTCCATCCCTCCCGACGTGGGCTAGTAGCACGTAGACGTGCTGTTGGGTTTCTTGAGGTGTAACGCGGTTCTTCGTCAGATGGAAAAGACGCGAATCTCACGCGCAGCCTCGGTGTTTGTCTGTATCTCTCTCCTACTCTCGCCATTACAGTGTTTCTTTGTTACAAAGTGAATGGATTCTTCGAAATAACGACGTTAATTGCAAATCGCGACGTTTCGAAGTATACAACTTCTTCTTCAGGCTATTGCTGTAACGTCGTCAGGCTAGAATGTATCAGATGTAAGCTAGAGTAACTGCTATCTCGAGTGCAAGTGAGCAAATGACTGTCTGTGTCCGCCTCTCTGTTACGCTGTCACAGAGGGCGGCGGCTTCTGACGTCATCCTCATTCAGAGCACATATACAGTCAATTTAATGAAGAAAACTCGCAAATAAAACATGAAAATGATCAGCTTTGGGTCAAACAATCCTCCCATTGTTTCTCAAAGACTTTTATCTGTCCCCCCATCCTTTCCTAACCCTGTAGGATTTTGTTTATCGTGTTTTTGACGCCAAAGTAATGTTTGTTTGTAAATAACTCGCGAGCTCCTTCATCAAAACACTCCAGACTTCCAAATATTGTAAGATAACAAATATAAGAATTTTTTGAAGTGCATTTGGCGTCGAACCAACAAAGTTTCCCTTTTGGAAAACACTAAAAAGTGTCCTAGAATTTCTTGCTGCGTCACAGCATATGCAAATCAATCAATCCTAGTCTGTCCATTATAAATAAATATAAATAGTTGAAAATCCATCGTGAAATCATGATCTTATAACAAATATGCCTTAAAACAGACAAAAAGTGAATGAGTATTTAAGTTTAAGGCATATTTAAGAGTATTTCAATTCACTGATGTTTCAATGTGGTGTTATTCAATGTCTTCTGTGTATTAAATTATAATAGTCAGTATGAATGTGGAGTTAAATACTGTAGAAGATTGCTGATGTTAAGAAATCCTTCTCAAAGTGGTCCTGAAGTGCCAAGACGTGGCTCTGGCTTGAGTTAGGTATCTAAGAATCCAGAAATCAGAACAGGTCTGATCTCGGTTAGGCACTGGCACACATTTCAAAGGCCCGCTTCAGTCCCAACTCCAAAAAAGGAACCCCCTCCAACAGCACCTCCACATGTTTTATTTGTTCCCATTGTTCTAAATGTTGTCTCATAGAGTCTGTGTCCTGTATCTCCTCCAAACAGGTGTATATTTATTGGTCTGATGTTGTTTTAATATTGTGTATATGTATATTTATGTATTTAAAACCATCATGATAAAAAATCAGTAATATATTTATTAGTGCAATTTAAGCAATCATGATTAAGTAATATATTCTATTAACTCTCACAAGTCCCCACATGTCCATCAAGTGGTAAAACGTTATATTGTGCATCTCTATCTACCCCATGACCTTTTGACCCCTGTATTATATTTTAAAGACTGAAATTGTTGTTACTAAACAGAATACTTTTTCTTGAGTTAATTAAATGTACAAAATCAATGTAATTAGCAAAACAGGGCCACAACACCAAGGGTTCACCGTGTCAGGGCTGGGACGCCGAGGGCCCACCACCCAAGGGCTGCAAAATCAAGGTGCACGCCAACCAGGTGCACCCCAATCAGGTGTTCTCCTGCCAGGGGTATTCGCCCAAGGTCTACCATCTCTAGGTGTAAGGTTTGAGGTGGGTGAATTCATTAGGTCTACCATCTCTAGGTGTAAGGTTTGAGGTGGGTGAATTCATTAGGTCTACCAACTCTAGGTGTCAGGTTTGAGGTGGGTGAATTCATTAGGTCTACCAACTCTAGGTGTCAGGTTTGGGGTGGGTGAATCCATTAGGTCCACTAAATCTAGGTGTAAGATTTGGGATGATAAGTTTCGTCAATTCCAGTGGCTTTAGGTGTTAGGTGTATGGGGGTGTACACCATAAAATAGGGTGTCTTTAGGTGTCAGGTGTGACGGGTTACATGCATAAAATTTTGGGACTTGAGGTTTAGGAGGAGAATGGGTACACGATTAATAATCAGGGTGTTACTTGGGGCCTGCTGGGTCATGCCAGCAGACACACCTGAACTCCATAAGAATTCTTATCATTATTGTGTGATTTTAAAGATAAGAGACACAGACCCTAAGGTCTCCAACACACTGACCAAAAGAAAAAAAAGGAAAAACCAGACTTAGAAGAAAAATAACCATAAAAATGATTAAAATAGAAAGATGGACAGTAAGGTTACGCTTCGTTGAGGCCTCTGGGGTAGAGAGAGTCCAATTTTTTAATCCAGACCCTCTCCGCCCTGAGCCTCTCCGAGAGCGTCCAAAAGGGGTTCGACTCTAATCCTGAAACTCTGAGGGCATCTAGGCCATGTATTAAAAAATGTCTAACTACATATCGTCTCTTTTCAATTTTATTACGAATGTTATACGAATGCTGATAGATTCTAAGTAACAATTGGTTCTTTGTCTGCCCCACATATTGTTTGTGGCATTTGGAACAAGATATGAGATAGACACAGTTTGAGACATGTGCTGACATGTTTCTCTGCACTTGGAAGAGTTGTTTGTTGGTTTTATTCTGGACCATTCTTTTGCCCACAAAGTGCTTATAAACCCCAGATTTACTCACTTTACAGGATGTTGTGATTTTACTAGAAACCAAGGTATCCAATAAGTTCTTGTTTCGTTTGTAAGCCGCTATCGGTCTATGTTTGGTCAGAAATTTAGTTGGTTCCATGAATTTGGTGAAATTTTCCTTGGTTGCTCTATTTAATTGAGTACTTTGTTGTGAATAGAAGGAAACTAATGGTATGATTTTGTTTCTAATCTGTGTTTCCTTGGTTGGATTAGTCACAAAGTTAGTGAAGGCCCTAAGCACACTCCTCAAATAGCTTCTCGAGTACCCTCGCTTCTTCAAAGCTTTAAAGAGGATTCCTACAGCAATCTTAAACTCAGATGTTTGTGAGCATATTCTATGAAAGCGAAGAAGCTGTGATTTAAGAATTCCTTTAAAAGTATGCTTAGGGTGGTAACTGGCTCTGTGTAATAATGAGTGAGTGTCTGTGGGCTTAAAATACACTTTGTAGTCCAACTGATTGGTCATTTCAAATTTGGGTCCTTTGTAGGTGATGACATCAAGAAAATTAACTGAATTTTCATCAATTTCGTATTTTATCCTGATGGATTTTTGATGACGGTTCAGATGATCAGCAAATTCAATAAACTCCTCCTTACCGTATGTCCAGATGCCCCAGATGTCATCCAAAAATCTAAAATACGAGAAGGGCTGGAGATGAAAAGAGGACACCGCAGTTTGTTCCCAATGGGCCATATAGATATTGGCGTAAGAAGGGGCGAACTTCTTGCCCATGGCCGTCCCCTTAGTTTGTAAATAAAATTTAGAGCCAAATTCAAAATCGTTTTTAGTCAAATTAATTTCTAGTAGTTTTAAAATAAAATCATCGGGTCTTTTCACGTCAGGATATTTGTTCATGCAATCTCTCACGGCAGCCATACCGACTCCGGTCTCTATATTGGTGTACAAACTGTCGATGTCCATGGTGAAGAGAAATGAATTAGATGGGAGAATAAGATTTTTTGTTTTAGAGATAAAATCATAGGTGTCTTTTAGGTAACTACCATGACGTTGCGAAATGGGACTAAGGAAATACTCAATATATTCTGCTGTAAAATAAGTCTCACTGTCGCAATCCGACACGATAGGCCTCCCAGGAGGTATTTTATGTGGTGTACTCCACTTTTCTGGTTCTTTGTGTATTTTTGGTAACAAATAAAATCTTCTTGGTCTCGGTGTACCAGAACCAGACAAGTAATCTCTCTGTTTCCCACTAATTATCTTTTTCTCATACATCTCATTTAAAATTTCTCGTACTTCCAGTATGGTTTTTGGATAAATTGGTTCTGTGAGAGAGCAATAGTGCTCTGTCACAGAAAGTTGCCTTTTTCCTTCCCAAAGATAATCTGTTTTACTCATGATGACGACTGCATTACCCTTGTCAGCTGGTTTGATAACGATGTCACAATTGTTTTTAAGTTCATGAATTGCTTTTCTCTCACTTTTACTCAAATTCTGTCTTTCTAGAAGGCCCCAATTCAGGTGTTGATACGCATACCGATCTGCTCTAATTAGAGAAACCACCTGGGGTGGCAAACTAGACAAGGCAGGTGTCCAATCAGAATTATGAGTAAAAGGAGTTCTTTTTTTCTCACTTTTTTTGCCTTCAAAAAAGGCGTCTAATTTAATACGCCTATGATAGGCCTGTAGGCTCTGCAATAATTCTAATTTTTGTGTTTTGACGTTATCGGGGACCATAACAAAGGAAAGGCCTTTCTTCAAGATCGCCCGCTGTCCAGTTGTCAAGACGAGCGGGGACAAATTAACGATAAGTTTTTCTTGACTACCTATTGGGTTGACGGCGTCGGCAAGTTTAGCGACCGAACCCAATGTTCTAACATGTATCTGCCCGTTGCAGCTGTCCAGTGCAAGTTATCGCTTTCGACCTGAAACTGGGCAACGGGCAACAATTGGAGAAAGTTGAGACTGTCCTTGATGTACTTGTTTATGTCCTCAAGGTATCTTTGTTCATCAATCGGAAGCAAGTCACAATAATTGATCATCGGAACTACGATCTCGGTATGCGGTAATCGGGTTCTGGCTACTCTGTAAGCCCTCTGTATCTCTTTGTTCGTTGAAGTAAAACATCTCTGAGATCGGTTATTTAATCCAAACGACAACAACAACACTTCCGGTTCCATCGCGATTGTGGCTTTTTCTATGAGATTGCCCGCGTGTTGGAACTTCGCGCCCGGGAAGCTGTCTATTTGAAGATCAGAGATGTTGAAGGCCGGGATCCTGGAAACGTTAGAATCCCCGATTATCACATACCTTTTCTTTAGGTTCAAGCTCCAGTCAATTTGTTTACGGTCTGTGTTTATGTGACGGTATGGTCTGCCGACCGATTTTGGTGTCGGTGGAGCTATTATTGTGATTTGCTTCTGAGGTGTTTGTTCTATCTGCAGTGATTGGGTTGTGCGTTCCTCTTCTATGGGTCGCATAACAATCTTCTGTCCCTCTTCCTTTTCCACCACCTTTGTGGGTGTGATACGTGCTAAAGAGCTAACAGAATACTCAGAAATTTGATAGTCCAGAGAATCATCAGAAGAAAAAAGAGGAAGGCTCTGAATTCTAGAAGAAGAAGAAGAAGAAGAAGAAGAAGAAGGGAGTGACTTTTTAGTCTCTTCAACCTTAGATGTGCTGGGAACAACGTTAGACGTGCTCGGACCAGCCTCAGTATGTGTACGTTTTGGTTCTTCTGAAACGACAATTTTTTCGTCTCTTTTCAAAATTCCTTCCTGAACCAAAATGTCAGTAATCTCCTTATAACGTTTCAGCTG
Source organism: Barbus barbus (assembly GCF_936440315.1). Taxonomy (NCBI): domain Eukaryota; kingdom Metazoa; phylum Chordata; class Actinopteri; order Cypriniformes; family Cyprinidae; genus Barbus; species Barbus barbus. Next base: position 34,321 of record NW_027636790.1, on the reverse strand, counting down.
TTCCTCATTAAAATCCTCCGTAAATGTCCTTTTCGTAACCTCTTGTGTATCAGTAACCTCTGTGGCCATGTCTGTGGCCAGATCTTGAGGTTCCTGATCCACATCAATCTCCTCTGCAAGAATTCTGCGTCTTGCACGTTGCAGTGGAGATCTTTGAGGTAAGGCTGGGGTGGGCTGTATGCCCGGTTTGGGCACCAGAGGGGGAAACTCCTGGTCAAACGACCAGTCAGACCTATTAGGTGGGGGACTGGATGGAGTTCTTACATCCTCCCACCTTCTAGGTGATGTCTGTACCTCTACATGTATGTGAGAAGTATCTTTTTTGGGTCTGACAACCAAAGGTGCGTGTGTGTGCATGTCTGGTTCGACCAAGAGAGCTTTGGGAGGTTCTATTTTGGTAGCTTGTCTCTGATCTTTCTCCTGTTGTTTTCTATCGTACTCGTTACAAGTCTCTGCCGTGAATAGAGCCTCGGCTCTCTCAAAAACTTCAGAGTTAATTCTCCTCCCAAAGTTCTTTGTGGCCCAATTGGTGGCCGTCTGAAAGGCTTGGAACCAATGGGCTTGGTCTGTACGCTCTTTTAGTTCCACCAGCGTACTATCAATCAGTTTCTCGTAGTGTTCCTCCAAAATGACCTGAGCATTTGTTGACCATTTTTGTGCATTGTCCTCTAACAACTTTTTCACCGTGTCGTTAGGCATTGCTGGTTTAATGGAATTGGTCAACAATTTAGTCAGTCTTTTGAAGGTCACTGGACTGTTGTTAGTTACTTTGGTTGTGACCTTCTCTAGGTGATGGACCAGCCTTATCAAATCGTACATAAGTTTCATGGCCGTCCTCAACCTGGGTGAAGCTGGAGTGTAATTTGATTTAACGGTAGTTTGTTCTTGAAAATATCTCTGAGGTCCCCCCCTATCTTTCTGTCTTTTCTTGGGGAACGGACGGTAAACTCTATCCCTTTGTCTTTCCACTCTCTCGGGTGGTTGTTCGGTTCTGATGTCTCTGCCAGCTTGGTAAGCATCCGAGATTGTGTTATGTCCCCTGTTGGAAGAGGAGTGGGAGGATTCGATATGTGTGTCTCTTTGACTATATGTATGGGGACGGGCAGATTGTAAATTGCGTCTCTCATCTTCTTCTTCTTGAACATACGAGTCACATTCGATTTCATCCTCCCCATAGAATTCTCCTCCTCTCTCTTCCATCATGAATCGACTGCGCACCCTCTTCTTGTTTTTTCTCTTGGGTTTTCTTTTTGGAAAATCATCTTCAAAATGGTCATAAGAGAGTGGTGCGTGTGAATTTTGTCTGGGCAAAGATCTGATTTTTCTATCGTCTAAAGCCTCTCTGTATGTTTGTTGTCTTTTGTATTTAGAATTTACAAACTCTCGGTTGTCAGGAAAATAATCGATCTGTTTGTTTGGAAAATATCTGTTTTCCCTTATTTCCCCCCTTGAGTTTGTCCTACGAGTTTCTCTGCCTCGTGGAATTGTGTCATTTTCATAAGACCATTTGTTTTTCTGAGTGGTGTAATTATTTGGATCATAATAACGATAATCAATTTGATAATCGTCATTATTCCAGCGGTCATGTCGGTGAGCCCGTACACGGGCTGTTTGTTTATGATTAGCGTCGTACGAGAGACGTGGACGGTTATTCTCGTCGCGGAAAAAGGATTCCCCTCTCTCCCTCCATCCCTCCCGACGTGGGCTAGTAGCACGTAGACGTGCTGTTGGGTTTCTTGAGGTGTAACGCGGTTCTTCGTCAGATGGAAAAGACGCGAATCTCACGCGCAGCCTCGGTGTTTGTCTGTATCTCTCTCCTACTCTCGCCATTACAGTGTTTCTTTGTTACAAAGTGAATGGATTCTTCGAAATAACGACGTTAATTGCAAATCGCGACGTTTCGAAGTATACAACTTCTTCTTCAGGCTATTGCTGTAACGTCGTCAGGCTAGAATGTATCAGATGTAAGCTAGAGTAACTGCTATCTCGAGTGCAAGTGAGCAAATGACTGTCTGTGTCCGCCTCTCTGTTACGCTGTCACAGAGGGCGGCGGCTTCTGACGTCATCCTCATTCAGAGCACATATACAGTCAATTTAATGAAGAAAACTCGCAAATAAAACATGAAAATGATCAGCTTTGGGTCAAACAATCCTCCCATTGTTTCTCAAAGACTTTTATCTGTCCCCCCATCCTTTCCTAACCCTGTAGGATTTTGTTTATCGTGTTTTTGACGCCAAAGTAATGTTTGTTTGTAAATAACTCGCGAGCTCCTTCATCAAAACACTCCAGACTTCCAAATATTGTAAGATAACAAATATAAGAATTTTTTGAAGTGCATTTGGCGTCGAACCAACAAAGTTTCCCTTTTGGAAAACACTAAAAAGTGTCCTAGAATTTCTTGCTGCGTCACAGCATATGCAAATCAATCAATCCTTGTCTGTCCATTATAAATAAATATAAATAGTTGAAAATCCATCGTGAAATCATGATCTTATAACAAATATGCCTTAAAACAGACAAAAAGTGAATGAATATTTAAGTTTAAGGCATATTTAAGAGTATTTCAATTCACTGATGTTTCAATGTGGTGTTATTCAATGTCTTCTGTGTATTAAATTATAATAGTCAGTATGAATGTGGAGTTAAATACTGTAGAAGATTGCTGATGTTAAGAAATCCTTCTCAAAGTGGTCCTGAAGTGCCAAGACGTGGCTCTGGCTTGAGTTAGGTATCTAAGAATCCAGAAATCAGAACAGGTCTGATCTCGGTTAGGCACTGGCACACATTTCAAAGGCCCGCTTCAGTCCCAACTCCAAAAAAGAACCCCCTCCAACAGCACCTCCACATGTTTTATTTGTTCCCATTGTTCTAAATGTTGTCTCATAGAGTCTGTGTCCTGTATCTCCTCCAAACAGGTGTATATTTATTGGTCTGATGTTGTTTTAATATTGTGTATATGTATATTTATGTATTTTAAAACCATCATGATAAAAAATCAGTAATATATTTATTAGTGCAATTTAAGCAATCATGATTAAGTAATATATTCTATTAACTCTCACAAGTCCCCACATGTCCATCAAGTGGTAAAACGTTATATTGTGCATCTCTATCTACCCCATGACCTTTTGACCCCTGTATTATATTTTAAAGACTGAAATTGTTGTTACTAAACAGAATACTTTTTCTTGAGTTAATTAAATGTACAAAATCAATGTAATTAGCAAAACAGGGCCACAACACCAAGGGTTCACCGTGTCAGGGCTGGGACGCCGAGGGCCCACCACCCAAGGGCTGCAAAATCAAGGTGCACGCCAACCAGGTGCACCCCAATCAGGTGTTCTCCTGCCAGGGGTATTCGCCCAAGGTCTACCATCTCTAGGTGTAAGGTTTGAGGTGGGTGAATTCATTAGGTCTACCATCTCTAGGTGTAAGGTTTGAGGTGGGTGAATTCATTAGGTCTACCAACTCTAGGTGTCAGGTTTGGGGTGGGTGAATCCATTAGGTCCACTAAATCTAGGTGTAAGATTTGGGATGATAAGTTTCGTCAATTCCAGTGGCTTTAGGTGTTAGGTGTATGGGGGTGTACACCATAAAATAGGGTGTCTTTAGGTGTCAGGTGTGATGGGTTACATGCATAAAATGTATGGACTTAAGGTTTAGGAGGAGAATGGGTACACGATTAATAATCAGGGTGTTACTTGGGGCCTGCTGGGTCATGCCAGCAGACACACCTGAACTCCATAAGAATTCTTATCATTATTGTGTGATTTTAAAGATAAGAGACACAGACCCTAAGGTCTCCAACACACTGACCAAAAGAAAAAAAAGGAAAAAGCAGACTTGGAAGAAAAATAACCATAAAAATGATTAAAATAGAAAGATGGACAGTAAGGTTACGCTTCGTTGAGGCCTCTGGGGTAGAGAGAGTCCAATTTTTTAATCCAGACCCTCTCCGCCCTGAGCCTCTCCGAGAGCGTCCAAAAGGGGTTCGACTCCAATCCTGAAACTCTGAGGGCATCTAGGCCATGTATTAAAAAATGTCTAACTACATATCGTCTCTTTTCAATTTTATTACGAATGTTATACGAATGCTGATAGATTCTAAGTAACAATTGGTTCTTTGTCTGCCCCACATATTGTTTGTGGCATTTGGAACAAGATATGAGATAGACACAGTTTGAGACATGTGCTGACATGTTTCTCTGCACTTGGAAGAGTTGTTTGTTGGTTTTATTCTGGACCATTCTTTTGCCCACAAAGTGCTTATAAACCCCAGATTTACTCACTTTACAGGATGTTGTGATTTTACTAGAAACCAAGGTATCCAATAAGTTCTTGTTTCGTTTGTAAGCCGCTATCGGTCTATGTTTGGTCAGAAATTTAGTTGGTTCCATGAATTTGGTGAAATTTTCCTTGGTTGCTCTATTTAATTGAGTACTTGGTTGTGAATAGAAGGAAACTAATGGTATGATTTTGTTTCTAATCTGTGTTTCCTTGGTTGGATTAGTCACAAAGTTAGTGAAGGCCCTAAGCACACTCCTCAAATAGCTTCTCGAGTACCCTCGCTTCTTCAAAGCTTTAAAGAGGATTCCTACAGCAATCTTAAACTCAGATGTTTGTGAGCATATTCTATGAAAGCGAAGAAGCTGTGATTTAAGAATTCCTTTAAAAGTATGCTTAGGGTGGTAACTGGCTCTGTGTAATAATGAGTGAGTGTCTGTGGGCTTAAAATACACTTTGTAGTCCAACTGATTGGTCATTTCAAATTTGGGTCCTTTGTAGGTGATGACATCAAGAAAATTAACTGAATTTTCATCAATTTCGTATTTTATCCTGATGGATTTTTGATGACGGTTCAGATGATCAGCAAATTCAATAAACTCCTCCTTACCGTATGTCCAGATGCCCCAGATGTCATCCAAAAATCTAAAATACGAGAAGGGCTGGAGATGAAAAGAGGACACCGCAGTTTGTTCCCAATGGGCCATATAGATATTGGCGTAAGAAGGGGCGAACTTCTTGCCCATGGCCGTCCCCTTAGTTTGTAAATAAAATTTAGAGCCAAATTCAAAATCGTTTTTAGTCAAATTAATTTCTAGTAGTTTTAAAATAAAATCATCTGGTCTTTTCACGTCAGGATATTTGTTCATGCAATCTCTCACGGCAGCCATACCGACTCCGGTCTCTATATTGGTGTACAAACTGTCGATGTCCATGGTGAAGAGAAATGAATTAGATGGGAGAATAAGATTTTTTGTTTTAGAGATAAAATCATAGGTGTCTTTTAGGTAACTACCATGACGTTGCGAAATGGGACTAAGGAAATACTCAATATATTCTGCTGTAAAATAAGTCTCACTGTCGCAATCCGACACGATAGGCCTCCCAGGAGGTATTTTATGTGGTGTACTCCACTTTTCTGGTTCTTTGTGTATTTTTGGTAACAAATAAAATCTTCTTGGTCTCGGTGTACCAGAACCAGACAAGTAATCTCTCTGTTTCCCACTAATTATCTTTTTCTCATACATCTCATTTAAAATTTCTCGTACTTCCAGTATGGTTTTTGGATAAATTGGTTCTGTGAGAGAGCAATAGTGCTCTGTCACAGAAAGTTGCCTTTTTCCTTCCCAAAGATAATCTGTTTTACTCATGATGACGACTGCATTACCCTTGTCAGCTGGTTTGATAACGATGTCACAATTGTTTTTAAGTTCATGAATTGCTTTTCTCTCACTTTTACTCAAATTCTGTCTTTCTAGAAGGCCCCAATTCAGGTGTTGATACGCATACCGATCTGCTCTAATTAGAGAAACCACCTGGGGTGGCAAACTAGACAAGGCAGGTGTCCAATCAGAATTATGAGTAAAAGGAGTTCTTTTTTTCTCACTTTTTTTGCCTTCAAAAAAGGCGTCTAATTTAATACGCCTATGATAGGCCTGTAGGCTCTGCAATAATTCTAATTTTTGTGTTTTGACGTTATCGGGGACCATAACAAAGGAAAGGCCTTTCTTCAAGATCGCCCGCTGTCCAGTTGTCAAGACGAGCGGGGACAAATTAACGATAAGTTTTTCTTGACTACCTATTGGGTTGACGGCGTCGGCAAGTTTAGCGACCGAACCCAATGTTCTAACATGTATCTGCCCGTTGCAGCTGTCCAGTGCAAGTTATCGCTTTCGACCTGAAACTGGGCAACGGGCAACAATTGGAGAAAGTTGAGACTGTCCTTGATGTACTTGTTTATGTCCTCAAGGTATCTTTGTTCATCAATCGGAAGCAAGTCACAATAATTGATCATCGGAACTACGATCTCGGTATGCGGTAATCGGGTTCTGGCTACTCTGTAAGCCCTCTGTATCTCTTTGTTCGTTGAAGTAAAACATCTCTGAGATCGGTTATTTAATCCAAACGACAACAACAACACTTCCGGTTCCATCGCGATTGTGGCTTTTTCTATGAGATTGCCCGCGTGTTGGAACTTCGCGCCCGGGAAGCTGTCTATTTGAAGATCAGAGATGTTGAAGGCCGGGATCCTGGAAACGTTAGAATCCCCGATTATCACATACCTTTTCTTTAGGTTCAAGCTCCAGTCAATTTGTTTACGGTCTGTGTTTATGTGACGGTATGGTCTGCCGACCGATTTTGGTGTCGGTGGAGCTATTATTGTGATTTGCTTCTGAGGTGTTTGTTCTATCTGCAGTGATTGGGTTGTGCGTTCCTCTTCTATGGGTCGCATAACAATCTTCTGTCCCTCTTCCTTTTCCACCACCTTTGTGGGTGTGATACGTGCTAAAGAGCTAACAGAATACTCAGAAATTTGATAGTCCAGAGAATCATCAGAAGAAAAAAGAGGAAGGCTCTGAATTCTAGAAGAAGAAGAAGAAGAAGAAGAAGAAGAAGGGAGTGACTTTTTAGTCTCTTCAACCTTAGATGTGCTGGGAACAACGTTAGACGTGCTCGGACCAGCCTCAGTATGTGTACGTTTTGGTTCTTCTGAAACGACAATTTTTTCGTCTCTTTTCAAAATTCCTTCCTGAACCAAAATGTCAGTAATCTCCTTATAACGTTTCAGCTGTTCCTCGTTAAAATCCTCCGTAAATGTCCTTTTCGTAACCTCTTGTGTATCAGTAACCTCTGTGGCCATGTCTGTGGCCAGATCTTGAGGTTCCTGATCCACATCAATCTCCTCTGCAAGAATTCTGCGTCTTGCACGTTGCAGTGGAGATCTTTGAGGTAAGGCTGGGGTGGGCTGTATGCCCGGTTTGGGCACCAGAGGGGGAAACTCCTGATCAAACGACCAGTCAGACCTATTAGGTGGGGGACTGGATGGAGTTCTTACATCCTCCCACCTTCTAGGTGATGTCTGTACCTCTACATGTATGTGAGAAGTATCTTTTTTGGGTCTGACAACCAAAGGTGCGTGTGTGTGCATGTCTGGTTCGACCAAGAGAGCTTTGGGAGGTTCTATTTTGGTAGCTTGTCTCTGATCTTTCTCCTGTTGTTTTCTATCGTACTCGTTACAAGTCTCTGCCGTGAATAGAGCCTCGGCTCTCTCAAAAACTTCAGAGTTAATTCTCCTCCCAAAGTTCTTTGTGGCCCAATTGGTGGCCGTCTGAAAGGCTTGGAACCAATGGGCTTGGTCTGTACGCTCTTTTAGTTCCACCAGCGTACTATCAATCAGTTTCTCGTAGTGTTCCTCCAAAATGACCTGAGCATTTGTTGACCATTTTTGTGCATTGTCCTCTAACAACTTTTTCACCGTGTCGTTAGGCATTGCTGGTTTAATGGAATTGGTCAACAATTTAGTCAGTCTTTTGAAGGTCACTGGACTGTTGTTAGTTACTTTGGTTGTGACCTTCTCTAGGTGATGGACCAGCCTTATCAAATCATACATAAGTTTCATGGCCGTCCTCAACCTGGGTGAAGCTGGAGTGTAATTTGATTTAACGTTAGTTTGTTCTTGAAAATATCTCTGAGGTCCCCCCCTATCTTTCTGTCTTTTCTTGGGGAACGGACGGTAAACTCTATCCCTTTGTCTTTCCACTCTCTCGGGTGGTTGTTCGGTTCTGATGTCTCTGCCAGCTTGGTAAGCATCCGAGATTGTGTTATGTCCCCTGTTGGAAGAGGAGTGGGAGGATTCGATATGTGTGTCTCTTTGACTATATGTATGGGGACGGGCAGATTGTAAATTGCGTCTCTCATCTTCTTCTTCTTGAACATACGAGTCACATTCGATTTCATCCTCCCCATAGAATTCTCCTCCTCTCTCTTCCATCATGAATCGACTGCGCACCCTCTTCTTGTTTTTTCTCTTGGGTTTTCTTTTTGGAAAATCATCTTCAAAATGGTCATAAGAGAGTGGTGCGTGTGAATTTTGTCTGGGCAAAGATCTGATTTTTCTATCGTCTAAAGCCTCTCTGTATGTTTGTTGTCTTTTGTATTTAGAATTTACAAACTCTCGGTTGTCAGGAAAATAATCGATCTGTTTGTTTGGAAAATATCTGTTTTCCCTTATTTCCCCCCTTGAGTTTGTCCTACGAGTTTCTCTGCCTCGTGGAATTGTGTCATTTTCATAAGACCATTTGTTTTTCTGAGTGGTGTAATTATTTGGATCATAATAACGATAATCAATTTGATAATCGTCATTATTCCAGCGGTCATGTCGGTGAGCCCGTACACGGGCTGTTTGTTTATGATTAGCGTCGTACGAGAGACGTGGACGGTTATTCTCGTCGCGGAAAAAGGATTCCCCTCTCTCCCTCCATCCCTCCCGACGTGGGCTAGTAGCACGTAGACGTGCTGTTGGGTTTCTTGAGGTGTAACGCGGTTCTTCGTCAGATGGAAAAGACGCGAATCTCACGCGCAGCCTCGGTGTTTGTCTGTATCTCTCTCCTACTCTCGCCATTACAGTGTTTCTTTGTTACAAAGTGAATGGATTCTTCGAAATAACGACGTTAATTGCAAATCGCGACGTTTCGAAGTATACAACTTCTTCTTCAGGCTATTGCTGTAACGTCGTCAGGCTAGAATGTATCAGATGTAAGCTAGAGTAACTGCTATCTCGAGTGCAAGTGAGCAAATGACTGTCTGTGTCCGCCTCTCTGTTACGCTGTCACAGAGGGCGGCGGCTTCTGACGTCATCCTCATTCAGAGCACATATACAGTCAATTTAATGAAGAAAACTCGCAAATAAAACATGAAAATGATCAGCTTTGGGTCAAACAATCCTCCCATTGTTTCTCAAAGACTTTTATCTGTCCCCCCATCCTTTCCTAACCCTGTAGGATTTTGTTTATCGTGTTTTTGACGCCAAAGTAATGTTTGTTTGTAAATAACTCGCGAGCTCCTTCATCAAAACACTCCAGACTTCCAAATATTGTAAGATAACAAATATAAGAATTTTTTGAAGTGCATTTGGCGTCGAACCAACAAAGTTTCCCTTTTGGAAAACACTAAAAAGTGTCCTAGAATTTCTTGCTGCGTCACAGCATATGCAAATCAATCAATCCTTGTCTGTCCATTATAAATAAATATAAATAGTTGAAAATCCATCGTGAAATCATGATCTTATAACAAATATGCCTTAAAACAGACAAAAAGTGAATGAATATTTAAGTTTAAGGCATATTTAAGAGTATTTCAATTCACTGATGTTTCAATGTGGTGTTATTCAATGTCTTCTGTGTATTAAATTATAATAGTCAGTATGAATGTGGAGTTAAATACTGTAGAAGATTGCTGATGTTAAGAAATCCTTCTCAAAGTGGTCCTGAAGTGCCAAGACGTGGCTCTGGCTTGAGTTAGGTATCTAAGAATCCAGAAATCAGAACAGGTCTGATCTCGGTTAGGCACTGGCACACATTTCAAAGGCCCGCTTCAGTCCCAACTCCAAAAAAGAACCCCCTCCAACAGCACCTCCACATGTTTTATTTGTTCCCATTGTTCTAAATGTTGTCTCATAGAGTCTGTGTCCTGTATCTCCTCCAAACAGGTGTATATTTATTGGTCTGATGTTGTTTTAATATTGTGTATATGTATATTTATGTATTTTAAAACCATCATGATAAAAAATCAGTAATATATTTATTAGTGCAATTTAAGCAATCATGATTAAGTAATATATTCTATTAACTCTCACAAGTCCCCACATGTCCATCAAGTGGTAAAACGTTATATTGTGCATCTCTATCTACCCCATGACCTTTTGACCCCTGTATTATATTTTAAAGACTGAAATTGTTGTTACTAAACAGAATACTTTTTCTTGAGTTAATTAAATGTACAAAATCAATGTAATTAGCAAAACAGGGCCACAACACCAAGGGTTCACCGTGTCAGGGCTGGGACGCCGAGGGCCCACCACCCAAGGGCTGCAAAATCAAGGTGCACGCCAACCAGGTGCACCCCAATCAGGTGTTCTCCTGCCAGGGGTATTCGCCCAAGGTCTACCATCTCTAGGTGTAAGGTTTGAGGTGGGTGAATTCATTAGGTCTACCATCTCTAGGTGTAAGGTTTGAGGTGGGTGAATTCATTAGGTCTACCAACTCTAGGTGTCAGGTTTGGGGTGGGTGAATCCATTAGGTCCACTAAATCTAGGTGTAAGATTTGGGATGATAAGTTTCGTCAATTCCAGTGGCTTTAGGTGTTAGGTGTATGGGGGTGTACACCATAAAATAGGGTGTCTTTAGGTGTCAGGTGTGATGGGTTACATGCATAAAATGTATGGACTTAAGGTTTAGGAGGAGAATGGGTACACGATTAATAATCAGGGTGTTACTTGGGGCCTGCTGGGTCATGCCAGCAGACACACCTGAACTCCATAAGAATTCTTATCATTATTGTGTGATTTTAAAGATAAGAGACACAGACCCTAAGGTCTCCAACACACTGACCAAAAGAAAAAAAAGGAAAAAGCAGACTTGGAAGAAAAATAACCATAAAAATGATTAAAATAGAAAGATGGACAGTAAGGTTACGCTTCGTTGAGGCCTCTGGGGTAGAGAGAGTCCAATTTTTTAATCCAGACCCTCTCCGCCCTGAGCCTCTCCGAGAGCGTCCAAAAGGGGTTCGACTCCAATCCTGAAACTCTGAGGGCATCTAGGCCATGTATTAAAAAATGTCTAACTACATATCGTCTCTTTTCAATTTTATTACGAATGTTATACGAATGCTGATAGATTCTAAGTAACAATTGGTTCTTTGTCTGCCCCACATATTGTTTGTGGCATTTGGAACAAGATATGAGATAGACACAGTTTGAGACATGTGCTGACATGTTTCTCTGCACTTGGAAGAGTTGTTTGTTGGTTTTATTCTGGACCATTCTTTTGCCCACAAAGTGCTTATAAACCCCAGATTTACTCACTTTACAGGATGTTGTGATTTTACTAGAAACCAAGGTATCCAATAAGTTCTTGTTTCGTTTGTAAGCCGCTATCGGTCTATGTTTGGTCAGAAATTTAGTTGGTTCCATGAATTTGGTGAAATTTTCCTTGGTTGCTCTATTTAATTGAGTACTTGGTTGTGAATAGAAGGAAACTAATGGTATGATTTTGTTTCTAATCTGTGTTTCCTTGGTTGGATTAGTCACAAAGTTAGTGAAGGCCCTAAGCACACTCCTCAAATAGCTTCTCGAGTACCCTCGCTTCTTCAAAGCTTTAAAGAGGATTCCTACAGCAATCTTAAACTCAGATGTTTGTGAGCATATTCTATGAAAGCGAAGAAGCTGTGATTTAAGAATTCCTTTAAAAGTATGCTTAGGGTGGTAACTGGCTCTGTGTAATAATGAGTGAGTGTCTGTGGGCTTAAAATACACTTTGTAGTCCAACTGATTGGTCATTTCAAATTTGGGTCCTTTGTAGGTGATGACATCAAGAAAATTAACTGAATTTTCATCAATTTCGTATTTTATCCTGATGGATTTTTGATGACGGTTCAGATGATCAGCAAATTCAATAAACTCCTCCTTACCGTATGTCCAGATGCCCCAGATGTCATCCAAAAATCTAAAATACGAGAAGGGCTGGAGATGAAAAGAGGACACCGCAGTTTGTTCCCAATGGGCCATATAGATATTGGCGTAAGAAGGGGCGAACTTCTTGCCCATGGCCGTCCCCTTAGTTTGTAAATAAAATTTAGAGCCAAATTCAAAATCGTTTTTAGTCAAATTAATTTCTAGTAGTTTTAAAATAAAATCATCTGGTCTTTTCACGTCAGGATATTTGTTCATGCAATCTCTCACGGCAGCCATACCGACTCCGGTCTCTATATTGGTGTACAAACTGTCGATGTCCATGGTGAAGAGAAATGAATTAGATGGGAGAATAAGATTTTTTGTTTTAGAGATAAAATCATAGGTGTCTTTTAGGTAACTACCATGACGTTGCGAAATGGGACTAAGGAAATACTCAATATATTCTGCTGTAAAATAAGTCTCACTGTCGCAATCCGACACGATAGGCCTCCCAGGAGGTATTTTATGTGGTGTACTCCACTTTTCTGGTTCTTTGTGTATTTTTGGTAACAAATAAAATCTTCTTGGTCTCGGTGTACCAGAACCAGACAAGTAATCTCTCTGTTTCCCACTAATTATCTTTTTCTCATACATCTCATTTAAAATTTCTCGTACTTCCAGTATGGTTTTTGGATAAATTGGTTCTGTGAGAGAGCAATAGTGCTCTGTCACAGAAAGTTGCCTTTTTCCTTCCCAAAGATAATCTGTTTTACTCATGATGACGACTGCATTACCCTTGTCAGCTGGTTTGATAACGATGTCACAATTGTTTTTAAGTTCATGAATTGCTTTTCTCTCACTTTTACTCAAATTCTGTCTTTCTAGAAGGCCCCAATTCAGGTGTTGATACGCATACCGATCTGCTCTAATTAGAGAAACCACCTGGGGTGGCAAACTAGACAAGGCAGGTGTCCAATCAGAATTATGAGTAAAAGGAGTTCTTTTTTTCTCACTTTTTTTGCCTTCAAAAAAGGCGTCTAATTTAATACGCCTATGATAGGCCTGTAGGCTCTGCAATAATTCTAATTTTTGTGTTTTGACGTTATCGGGGACCATAACAAAGGAAAGGCCTTTCTTCAAGATCGCCCGCTGTCCAGTTGTCAAGACGAGCGGGGACAAATTAACGATAAGTTTTTCTTGACTACCTATTGGGTTGACGGCGTCGGCAAGTTTAGCGACCGAACCCAATGTTCTAACATGTATCTGCCCGTTGCAGCTGTCCAGTGCAAGTTATCGCTTTCGACCTGAAACTGGGCAACGGGCAACAATTGGAGAAAGTTGAGACTGTCCTTGATGTACTTGTTTATGTCCTCAAGGTATCTTTGTTCATCAATCGGAAGCAAGTCACAATAATTGATCATCGGAACTACGATCTCGGTATGCGGTAATCGGGTTCTGGCTACTCTGTAAGCCCTCTGTATCTCTTTGTTCGTTGAAGTAAAACATCTCTGAGATCGGTTATTTAATCCAAACGACAACAACAACACTTCCGGTTCCATCGCGATTGTGGCTTTTTCTATGAGATTGCCCGCGTGTTGGAACTTCGCGCCCGGGAAGCTGTCTATTTGAAGATCAGAGATGTTGAAGGCCGGGATCCTGGAAACGTTAGAATCCCCGATTATCACATACCTTTTCTTTAGGTTCAAGCTCCAGTCAATTTGTTTACGGTCTGTGTTTATGTGACGGTATGGTCTGCCGACCGATTTTGGTGTCGGTGGAGCTATTATTGTGATTTGCTTCTGAGGTGTTTGTTCTATCTGCAGTGATTGGGTTGTGCGTTCCTCTTCTATGGGTCGCATAACAATCTTCTGTCCCTCTTCCTTTTCCACCACCTTTGTGGGTGTGATACGTGCTAAAGAGCTAACAGAATACTCAGAAATTTGATAGTCCAGAGAATCATCAGAAGAAAAAAGAGGAAGGCTCTGAATTCTAGAAGAAGAAGAAGAAGAAGAAGAAGAAGAAGGGAGTGACTTTTTAGTCTCTTCAACCTTAGATGTGCTGGGAACAACGTTAGACGTGCTCGGACCAGCCTCAGTATGTGTACGTTTTGGTTCTTCTGAAACGACAATTTTTTCGTCTCTTTTCAAAATTCCTTCCTGAACCAAAATGTCAGTAATCTCCTTATAACGTTTCAGCTGTTCCTCGTTAAAATCCTCCGTAAATGTCCTTTTCGTAACCTCTTGTGTATCAGTAACCTCTGTGGCCATGTCTGTGGCCAGATCTTGAGGTTCCTGATCCACATCAATCTCCTCTGCAAGAATTCTGCGTCTTGCACGTTGCAGTGGAGATCTTTGAGGTAAGGCTGGGGTGGGCTGTATGCCCGGTTTGGGCACCAGAGGGGGAAACTCCTGATCAAACGACCAGTCAGACCTATTAGGTGGGGGACTGGATGGAGTTCTTACATCCTCCCACCTTCTAGGTGATGTCTGTACCTCTACATGTATGTGAGAAGTATCTTTTTTGGGTCTGACAACCAAAGGTGCGTGTGTGTGCATGTCTGGTTCGACCAAGAGAGCTTTGGGAGGTTCTATTTTGGTAGCTTGTCTCTGATCTTTCTCCTGTTGTTTTCTATCGTACTCGTTACAAGTCTCTGCCGTGAATAGAGCCTCGGCTCTCTCAAAAACTTCAGAGTTAATTCTCCTCCCAAAGTTCTTTGTGGCCCAATTGGTGGCCGTCTGAAAGGCTTGGAACCAATGGGCTTGGTCTGTACGCTCTTTTAGTTCCACCAGCGTACTATCAATCAGTTTCTCGTAGTGTTCCTCCAAAATGACCTGAGCATTTGTTGACCATTTTTGTGCATTGTCCTCTAACAACTTTTTCACCGTGTCGTTAGGCATTGCTGGTTTAATGGAATTGGTCAACAATTTAGTCAGTCTTTTGAAGGTCACTGGACTGTTGTTAGTTACTTTGGTTGTGACCTTCTCTAGGTGATGGACCAGCCTTATCAAATCATACATAAGTTTCATGGCCGTCCTCAACCTGGGTGAAGCTGGAGTGTAATTTGATTTAACGTTAGTTTGTTCTTGAAAATATCTCTGAGGTCCCCCCCTATCTTTCTGTCTTTTCTTGGGGAACGGACGGTAAACTCTATCCCTTTGTCTTTCCACTCTCTCGGGTGGTTGTTCGGTTCTGATGTCTCTGCCAGCTTGGTAAGCATCCGAGATTGTGTTATGTCCCCTGTTGGAAGAGGAGTGGGAGGATTCGATATGTGTGTCTCTTTGACTATATGTATGGGGACGGGCAGATTGTAAATTGCGTCTCTCATCTTCTTCTTCTTGAACATACGAGTCACATTCGATTTCATCCTCCCCATAGAATTCTCCTCCTCTCTCTTCCATCATGAATCGACTGCGCACCCTCTTCTTGTTTTTTCTCTTGGGTTTTCTTTTTGGAAAATCATCTTCAAAATGGTCATAAGAGAGTGGTGCGTGTGAATTTTGTCTGGGCAAAGATCTGATTTTTCTATCGTCTAAAGCCTCTCTGTATGTTTGTTGTCTTTTGTATTTAGAATTTACAAACTCTCGGTTGTCAGGAAAATAATCGATCTGTTTGTTTGGAAAATATCTGTTTTCCCTTATTTCCCCCCTTGAGTTTGTCCTACGAGTTTCTCTGCCTCGTGGAATTGTGTCATTTTCATAAGACCATTTGTTTTTCTGAGTGGTGTAATTATTTGGATCATAATAACGATAATCAATTTGATAATCGTCATTATTCCAGCGGTCATGTCGGTGAGCCCGTACACGGGCTGTTTGTTTATGATTAGCGTCGTACGAGAGACGTGGACGGTTATTCTCGTCGCGGAAAAAGGATTCCCCTCTCTCCCTCCATCCCTCCCGACGTGGGCTAGTAGCACGTAGACGTGCTGTTGGGTTTCTTGAGGTGTAACGCGGTTCTTCGTCAGATGGAAAAGACGCGAATCTCACGCGCAGCCTCGGTGTTTGTCTGTATCTCTCTCCTACTCTCGCCATTACAGTGTTTCTTTGTTACAAAGTGAATGGATTCTTCGAAATAACGACGTTAATTGCAAATCGCGACGTTTCGAAGTATACAACTTCTTCTTCAGGCTATTGCTGTAACGTCGTCAGGCTAGAATGTATCAGATGTAAGCTAGAGTAACTGCTATCTCGAGTGCAAGTGAGCAAATGACTGTCTGTGTCCGCCTCTCTGTTACGCTGTCACAGAGGGCGGCGGCTTCTGACGTCATCCTCATTCAGAGCACATATACAGTCAATTTAATGAAGAAAACTCGCAAATAAAACATGAAAATGATCAGCTTTGGGTCAAACAATCCTCCCATTGTTTCTCAAAGACTTTTATCTGTCCCCCCATCCTTTCCTAACCCTGTAGGATTTTGTTTATCGTGTTTTTGACGCCAAAGTAATGTTTGTTTGTAAATAACTCGCGAGCTCCTTCATCAAAACACTCCAGACTTCCAAATATTGTAAGATAACAAATATAAGAATTTTTTGAAGTGCATTTGGCGTCGAACCAACAAAGTTTCCCTTTTGGAAAACACTAAAAAGTGTCCTAGAATTTCTTGCTGCGTCACAGCATATGCAAATCAATCAATCCTTGTCTGTCCATTATAAATAAATATAAATAGTTGAAAATCCATCGTGAAATCATGATCTTATAACAAATATGCCTTAAAACAGACAAAAAGTGAATGAATATTTAAGTTTAAGGCATATTTAAGAGTATTTCAATTCACTGATGTTTCAATGTGGTGTTATTCAATGTCTTCTGTGTATTAAATTATAATAGTCAGTATGAATGTGGAGTTAAATACTGTAGAAGATTGCTGATGTTAAGAAATCCTTCTCAAAGTGGTCCTGAAGTGCCAAGACGTGGCTCTGGCTTGAGTTAGGTATCTAAGAATCCAGAAATCAGAACAGGTCTGATCTCGGTTAGGCACTGGCACACATTTCAAAGGCCCGCTTCAGTCCCAACTCCAAAAAAGAACCCCCTCCAACAGCACCTCCACATGTTTTATTTGTTCCCATTGTTCTAAATGTTGTCTCATAGAGTCTGTGTCCTGTATCTCCTCCAAACAGGTGTATATTTATTGGTCTGATGTTGTTTTAATATTGTGTATATGTATATTTATGTATTTTAAAACCATCATGATAAAAAATCAGTAATATATTTATTAGTGCAATTTAAGCAATCATGATTAAGTAATATATTCTATTAACTCTCACAAGTCCCCACATGTCCATCAAGTGGTAAAACGTTATATTGTGCATCTCTATCTACCCCATGACCTTTTGACCCCTGTATTATATTTTAAAGACTGAAATTGTTGTTACTAAACAGAATACTTTTTCTTGAGTTAATTAAATGTACAAAATCAATGTAATTAGCAAAACAGGGCCACAACACCAAGGGTTCACCGTGTCAGGGCTGGGACGCCGAGGGCCCACCACCCAAGGGCTGCAAAATCAAGGTGCACGCCAACCAGGTGCACCCCAATCAGGTGTTCTCCTGCCAGGGGTATTCGCCCAAGGTCTACCATCTCTAGGTGTAAGGTTTGAGGTGGGTGAATTCATTAGGTCTACCATCTCTAGGTGTAAGGTTTGAGGTGGGTGAATTCATTAGGTCTACCAACTCTAGGTGTCAGGTTTGGGGTGGGTGAATCCATTAGGTCCACTAAATCTAGGTGTAAGATTTGGGATGATAAGTTTCGTCAATTCCAGTGGCTTTAGGTGTTAGGTGTATGGGGGTGTACACCATAAAATAGGGTGTCTTTAGGTGTCAGGTGTGATGGGTTACATGCATAAAATGTATGGACTTAAGGTTTAGGAGGAGAATGGGTACACGATTAATAATCAGGGTGTTACTTGGGGCCTGCTGGGTCATGCCAGCAGACACACCTGAACTCCATAAGAATTCTTATCATTATTGTGTGATTTTAAAGATAAGAGACACAGACCCTAAGGTCTCCAACACACTGACCAAAAGAAAAAAAAGGAAAAAGCAGACTTGGAAGAAAAATAACCATAAAAATGATTAAAATAGAAAGATGGACAGTAAGGTTACGCTTCGTTGAGGCCTCTGGGGTAGAGAGAGTCCAATTTTTTAATCCAGACCCTCTCCGCCCTGAGCCTCTCCGAGAGCGTCCAAAAGGGGTTCGACTCCAATCCTGAAACTCTGAGGGCATCTAGGCCATGTATTAAAAAATGTCTAACTACATATCGTCTCTTTTCAATTTTATTACGAATGTTATACGAATGCTGATAGATTCTAAGTAACAATTGGTTCTTTGTCTGCCCCACATATTGTTTGTGGCATTTGGAACAAGATATGAGATAGACACAGTTTGAGACATGTGCTGACATGTTTCTCTGCACTTGGAAGAGTTGTTTGTTGGTTTTATTCTGGACCATTCTTTTGCCCACAAAGTGCTTATAAACCCCAGATTTACTCACTTTACAGGATGTTGTGATTTTACTAGAAACCAAGGTATCCAATAAGTTCTTGTTTCGTTTGTAAGCCGCTATCGGTCTATGTTTGGTCAGAAATTTAGTTGGTTCCATGAATTTGGTGAAATTTTCCTTGGTTGCTCTATTTAATTGAGTACTTGGTTGTGAATAGAAGGAAACTAATGGTATGATTTTGTTTCTAATCTGTGTTTCCTTGGTTGGATTAGTCACAAAGTTAGTGAAGGCCCTAAGCACACTCCTCAAATAGCTTCTCGAGTACCCTCGCTTCTTCAAAGCTTTAAAGAGGATTCCTACAGCAATCTTAAACTCAGATGTTTGTGAGCATATTCTATGAAAGCGAAGAAGCTGTGATTTAAGAATTCCTTTAAAAGTATGCTTAGGGTGGTAACTGGCTCTGTGTAATAATGAGTGAGTGTCTGTGGGCTTAAAATACACTTTGTAGTCCAACTGATTGGTCATTTCAAATTTGGGTCCTTTGTAGGTGATGACATCAAGAAAATTAACTGAATTTTCATCAATTTCGTATTTTATCCTGATGGATTTTTGATGACGGTTCAGATGATCAGCAAATTCAATAAACTCCTCCTTACCGTATGTCCAGATGCCCCAGATGTCATCCAAAAATCTAAAATACGAGAAGGGCTGGAGATGAAAAGAGGACACCGCAGTTTGTTCCCAATGGGCCATATAGATATTGGCGTAAGAAGGGGCGAACTTCTTGCCCATGGCCGTCCCCTTAGTTTGTAAATAAAATTTAGAGCCAAATTCAAAATCGTTTTTAGTCAAATTAATTTCTAGTAGTTTTAAAATAAAATCATCTGGTCTTTTCACGTCAGGATATTTGTTCATGCAATCTCTCACGGCAGCCATACCGACTCCGGTCTCTATATTGGTGTACAAACTGTCGATGTCCATGGTGAAGAGAAATGAATTAGATGGGAGAATAAGATTTTTTGTTTTAGAGATAAAATCATAGGTGTCTTTTAGGTAACTACCATGACGTTGCGAAATGGGACTAAGGAAATACTCAATATATTCTGCTGTAAAATAAGTCTCACTGTCGCAATCCGACACGATAGGCCTCCCAGGAGGTATTTTATGTGGTGTACTCCACTTTTCTGGTTCTTTGTGTATTTTTGGTAACAAATAAAATCTTCTTGGTCTCGGTGTACCAGAACCAGACAAGTAATCTCTCTGTTTCCCACTAATTATCTTTTTCTCATACATCTCATTTAAAATTTCTCGTACTTCCAGTATGGTTTTTGGATAAATTGGTTCTGTGAGAGAGCAATAGTGCTCTGTCACAGAAAGTTGCCTTTTTCCTTCCCAAAGATAATCTGTTTTACTCATGATGACGACTGCATTACCCTTGTCAGCTGGTTTGATAACGATGTCACAATTGTTTTTAAGTTCATGAATTGCTTTTCTCTCACTTTTACTCAAATTCTGTCTTTCTAGAAGGCCCCAATTCAGGTGTTGATACGCATACCGATCTGCTCTAATTAGAGAAACCACCTGGGGTGGCAAACTAGACAAGGCAGGTGTCCAATCAGAATTATGAGTAAAAGGAGTTCTTTTTTTCTCACTTTTTTTGCCTTCAAAAAAGGCGTCTAATTTAATACGCCTATGATAGGCCTGTAGGCTCTGCAATAATTCTAATTTTTGTGTTTTGACGTTATCGGGGACCATAACAAAGGAAAGGCCTTTCTTCAAGATCGCCCGCTGTCCAGTTGTCAAGACGAGCGGGGACAAATTAACGATAAGTTTTTCTTGACTACCTATTGGGTTGACGGCGTCGGCAAGTTTAGCGACCGAACCCAATGTTCTAACATGTATCTGCCCGTTGCAGCTGTCCAGTGCAAGTTATCGCTTTCGACCTGAAACTGGGCAACGGGCAACAATTGGAGAAAGTTGAGACTGTCCTTGATGTACTTGTTTATGTCCTCAAGGTATCTTTGTTCATCAATCGGAAGCAAGTCACAATAATTGATCATCGGAACTACGATCTCGGTATGCGGTAATCGGGTTCTGGCTACTCTGTAAGCCCTCTGTATCTCTTTGTTCGTTGAAGTAAAACATCTCTGAGATCGGTTATTTAATCCAAACGACAACAACAACACTTCCGGTTCCATCGCGATTGTGGCTTTTTCTATGAGATTGCCCGCGTGTTGGAACTTCGCGCCCGGGAAGCTGTCTATTTGAAGATCAGAGATGTTGAAGGCCGGGATCCTGGAAACGTTAGAATCCCCGATTATCACATACCTTTTCTTTAGGTTCAAGCTCCAGTCAATTTGTTTACGGTCTGTGTTTATGTGACGGTATGGTCTGCCGACCGATTTTGGTGTCGGTGGAGCTATTATTGTGATTTGCTTCTGAGGTGTTTGTTCTATCTGCAGTGATTGGGTTGTGCGTTCCTCTTCTATGGGTCGCATAACAATCTTCTGTCCCTCTTCCTTTTCCACCACCTTTGTGGGTGTGATACGTGCTAAAGAGCTAACAGAATACTCAGAAATTTGATAGTCCAGAGAATCATCAGAAGAAAAAAGAGGAAGGCTCTGAATTCTAGAAGAAGAAGAAGAAGAAGAAGAAGAAGAAGGGAGTGACTTTTTAGTCTCTTCAACCTTAGATGTGCTGGGAACAACGTTAGACGTGCTCGGACCAGCCTCAGTATGTGTACGTTTTGGTTCTTCTGAAACGACAATTTTTTCGTCTCTTTTCAAAATTCCTTCCTGAACCAAAATGTCAGTAATCTCCTTATAACGTTTCAGCTGTTCCTCGTTAAAATCCTCCGTAAATGTCCTTTTCGTAACCTCTTGTGTATCAGTAACCTCTGTG
This sequence comes from Barbus barbus, assembly GCF_936440315.1. NCBI lineage: Eukaryota > Metazoa > Chordata > Actinopteri > Cypriniformes > Cyprinidae > Barbus > Barbus barbus. The sequence continues at coordinate 13,029 of NW_027636790.1, read as the reverse complement.
GCCATGTCTGTGGCCAGATCTTGAGGTTCCTGATCCACATCAATCTCCTCTGCAAGAATTCTGCGTCTTGCACGTTGCAGTGGAGATCTTTGAGGTAAGGCTGGGGTGGGCTGTATGCCCGGTTTGGGCACCAGAGGGGGAAACTCCTGATCAAACGACCAGTCAGACCTATTAGGTGGGGGACTGGATGGAGTTCTTACATCCTCCCACCTTCTAGGTGATGTCTGTACCTCTACATGTATGTGAGAAGTATCTTTTTTGGGTCTGACAACCAAAGGTGCGTGTGTGTGCATGTCTGGTTCGACCAAGAGAGCTTTGGGAGGTTCTATTTTGGTAGCTTGTCTCTGATCTTTCTCCTGTTGTTTTCTATCGTACTCGTTACAAGTCTCTGCCGTGAATAGAGCCTCGGCTCTCTCAAAAACTTCAGAGTTAATTCTCCTCCCAAAGTTCTTTGTGGCCCAATTGGTGGCCGTCTGAAAGGCTTGGAACCAATGGGCTTGGTCTGTACGCTCTTTTAGTTCCACCAGCGTACTATCAATCAGTTTCTCGTAGTGTTCCTCCAAAATGACCTGAGCATTTGTTGACCATTTTTGTGCATTGTCCTCTAACAACTTTTTCACCGTGTCGTTAGGCATTGCTGGTTTAATGGAATTGGTCAACAATTTAGTCAGTCTTTTGAAGGTCACTGGACTGTTGTTAGTTACTTTGGTTGTGACCTTCTCTAGGTGATGGACCAGCCTTATCAAATCATACATAAGTTTCATGGCCGTCCTCAACCTGGGTGAAGCTGGAGTGTAATTTGATTTAACGTTAGTTTGTTCTTGAAAATATCTCTGAGGTCCCCCCCTATCTTTCTGTCTTTTCTTGGGGAACGGACGGTAAACTCTATCCCTTTGTCTTTCCACTCTCTCGGGTGGTTGTTCGGTTCTGATGTCTCTGCCAGCTTGGTAAGCATCCGAGATTGTGTTATGTCCCCTGTTGGAAGAGGAGTGGGAGGATTCGATATGTGTGTCTCTTTGACTATATGTATGGGGACGGGCAGATTGTAAATTGCGTCTCTCATCTTCTTCTTCTTGAACATACGAGTCACATTCGATTTCATCCTCCCCATAGAATTCTCCTCCTCTCTCTTCCATCATGAATCGACTGCGCACCCTCTTCTTGTTTTTTCTCTTGGGTTTTCTTTTTGGAAAATCATCTTCAAAATGGTCATAAGAGAGTGGTGCGTGTGAATTTTGTCTGGGCAAAGATCTGATTTTTCTATCGTCTAAAGCCTCTCTGTATGTTTGTTGTCTTTTGTATTTAGAATTTACAAACTCTCGGTTGTCAGGAAAATAATCGATCTGTTTGTTTGGAAAATATCTGTTTTCCCTTATTTCCCCCCTTGAGTTTGTCCTACGAGTTTCTCTGCCTCGTGGAATTGTGTCATTTTCATAAGACCATTTGTTTTTCTGAGTGGTGTAATTATTTGGATCATAATAACGATAATCAATTTGATAATCGTCATTATTCCAGCGGTCATGTCGGTGAGCCCGTACACGGGCTGTTTGTTTATGATTAGCGTCGTACGAGAGACGTGGACGGTTATTCTCGTCGCGGAAAAAGGATTCCCCTCTCTCCCTCCATCCCTCCCGACGTGGGCTAGTAGCACGTAGACGTGCTGTTGGGTTTCTTGAGGTGTAACGCGGTTCTTCGTCAGATGGAAAAGACGCGAATCTCACGCGCAGCCTCGGTGTTTGTCTGTATCTCTCTCCTACTCTCGCCATTACAGTGTTTCTTTGTTACAAAGTGAATGGATTCTTCGAAATAACGACGTTAATTGCAAATCGCGACGTTTCGAAGTATACAACTTCTTCTTCAGGCTATTGCTGTAACGTCGTCAGGCTAGAATGTATCAGATGTAAGCTAGAGTAACTGCTATCTCGAGTGCAAGTGAGCAAATGACTGTCTGTGTCCGCCTCTCTGTTACGCTGTCACAGAGGGCGGCGGCTTCTGACGTCATCCTCATTCAGAGCACATATACAGTCAATTTAATGAAGAAAACTCGCAAATAAAACATGAAAATGATCAGCTTTGGGTCAAACAATCCTCCCATTGTTTCTCAAAGACTTTTATCTGTCCCCCCATCCTTTCCTAACCCTGTAGGATTTTGTTTATCGTGTTTTTGACGCCAAAGTAATGTTTGTTTGTAAATAACTCGCGAGCTCCTTCATCAAAACACTCCAGACTTCCAAATATTGTAAGATAACAAATATAAGAATTTTTTGAAGTGCATTTGGCGTCGAACCAACAAAGTTTCCCTTTTGGAAAACACTAAAAAGTGTCCTAGAATTTCTTGCTGCGTCACAGCATATGCAAATCAATCAATCCTTGTCTGTCCATTATAAATAAATATAAATAGTTGAAAATCCATCGTGAAATCATGATCTTATAACAAATATGCCTTAAAACAGACAAAAAGTGAATGAATATTTAAGTTTAAGGCATATTTAAGAGTATTTCAATTCACTGATGTTTCAATGTGGTGTTATTCAATGTCTTCTGTGTATTAAATTATAATAGTCAGTATGAATGTGGAGTTAAATACTGTAGAAGATTGCTGATGTTAAGAAATCCTTCTCAAAGTGGTCCTGAAGTGCCAAGACGTGGCTCTGGCTTGAGTTAGGTATCTAAGAATCCAGAAATCAGAACAGGTCTGATCTCGGTTAGGCACTGGCACACATTTCAAAGGCCCGCTTCAGTCCCAACTCCAAAAAAGAACCCCCTCCAACAGCACCTCCACATGTTTTATTTGTTCCCATTGTTCTAAATGTTGTCTCATAGAGTCTGTGTCCTGTATCTCCTCCAAACAGGTGTATATTTATTGGTCTGATGTTGTTTTAATATTGTGTATATGTATATTTATGTATTTTAAAACCATCATGATAAAAAATCAGTAATATATTTATTAGTGCAATTTAAGCAATCATGATTAAGTAATATATTCTATTAACTCTCACAAGTCCCCACATGTCCATCAAGTGGTAAAACGTTATATTGTGCATCTCTATCTACCCCATGACCTTTTGACCCCTGTATTATATTTTAAAGACTGAAATTGTTGTTACTAAACAGAATACTTTTTCTTGAGTTAATTAAATGTACAAAATCAATGTAATTAGCAAAACAGGGCCACAACACCAAGGGTTCACCGTGTCAGGGCTGGGACGCCGAGGGCCCACCACCCAAGGGCTGCAAAATCAAGGTGCACGCCAACCAGGTGCACCCCAATCAGGTGTTCTCCTGCCAGGGGTATTCGCCCAAGGTCTACCATCTCTAGGTGTAAGGTTTGAGGTGGGTGAATTCATTAGGTCTACCATCTCTAGGTGTAAGGTTTGAGGTGGGTGAATTCATTAGGTCTACCAACTCTAGGTGTCAGGTTTGGGGTGGGTGAATCCATTAGGTCCACTAAATCTAGGTGTAAGATTTGGGATGATAAGTTTCGTCAATTCCAGTGGCTTTAGGTGTTAGGTGTATGGGGGTGTACACCATAAAATAGGGTGTCTTTAGGTGTAGGGTTAGGGTTAGGGTTAGGGAGTAAAAAATCCAATGATCAGACCAGAGTCCGATCATGGTTGTGCACGGGCTCTGTACATCACCGGCCGCCACTCCTCGGCTTCCAGTGATCCAAAAACATATTTCTGTTGATGCAAAAAAATCCCAAATAGGGCTCAGAGGACTAGTGGTTATGCCACCTAGGTTTGCACAGCGATTTGTGTCGGTTAGGTTCAGTGTGTGTGCTGTTGTGCACGTTTCCCCAAAGAAAAAAGCAGTGAAAGTACCACTTCATCGGTATAGACGAAGGAAATAATTTTTCTTTGGCTCTCTACGTCACCCATTCTCATGACGGAGGCCTAAATGTGGACGTCCAGGCCTTTGCGCAACGTTTCGGACTCTCTAGTCCTTCTTCAGGCGAGCTCTGGACACAAAATGGCTGGAATACTTCACAGCAGCCATGTGCTGTTTCTAAGTGGGCGTGTCCCCACACACACACACACACACCAAATCACTCAATATCACGTATATTGTGTTTAAAAAATAAATAAGCTGTTTTAAGCTGTTGTTCTTACTCTTTTGTGTATTTAATATTTTTGCATCCCCAGAAAATGTCCTCAGAGTCCCCGGTCACCAAGGAGAGGTCCATAGCTGCAGGCGCTGGCTTCGGTTAGGGAGTAAAAAATCCAATGATCAGACCAGAGTCCGATCATGGTTGTGCACGGGCTCTGTACATCACCGGCCGCCACTCCTCGGCTTCCAGTGATCCAAAAACATATTTCTGTTGATGCAAAAAAATCCCAAATAGGGCTCAGAGGACTAGTGGTTATGCCACCTAGGTTTGCACAGCGATTTGTGTCGGTTAGGTTCAGTGTGTGTGCTGTTGTGCACGTTTCCCCAAAGAAAAAAGCAGTGAAAGTACCACTTCATCGGTATAGACGAAGGAAATAATTTTTCTTTGGCTCTCTACGTCACCCATTCTCATGACGGAGGCCTAAATGTGGACGTCCAGGCCTTTGCGCAACGTTTCGGACTCTCTAGTCCTTCTTCAGGCGAGCTCTGGACACAAAATGGCTGGAATACTTCACAGCAGCCATGTGCTGTTTCTAAGTGGGCGTGTCCCCACACACACACACACACCAAATCACTCAATATCACGTATATTGTGTTTAAAAAATAAATAAGCTGTTTTAAGCTGTTGTTCTTACTCTTTTAAGTGTATTTAATATTTTTGCATCCCCAGAAAATGTCCTCAGAGTCCCCGGTCACCAAGGAGAGGTCCATAGCTGCAGGCGCTGGCTTCGGTTAGGGAGTAAAAAATCCAATGATCAGACCAGAGTCCGATCATGGTTGTGCACGGGCTCTGTACATCACCGGCCGCCACTCCTCGGCTTCCAGTGATCCAAAAACATATTTCTGTTGATGCAAAAAAATCCCAAATAGGGCTCAGAGGACTAGTGGTTATGCCACCTAGGTTTGCACAGCGATTTGTGTCGGTTAGGTTCAGTGTGTGTGCTGTTGTGCACGTTTCCCCAAAGAAAAAAGCAGTGAAAGTACCACTTCATCGGTATAGACGAAGGAAATAATTTTTCTTTGGCTCTCTACGTCACCCATTCTCATGACGGAGGCCTAAATGTGGACGTCCAGGCCTTTGCGCAACGTTTCGGACTCTCTAGTCCTTCTTCAGGCGAGCTCTGGACACAAAATGGCTGGAATACTTCACAGCAGCCATGTGCTGTTTCTAAGTGGGCGTGTCACACACACACACACACCAAATCACTCAATATCACGTATATTGTGTTTAAAAAATAAATAAGCTGTTTTAAGCTGTTGTTCTTACTCTTTTAAGTGTATTTAATATTTTTGCATCCCCAGAAAATGTCCTCAGAGTCCCCGGTCACCAAGGAGAGGTCCATAGCTGCAGGCGCTGGCTTCGGTTAGGGAGTAAAAAATCCAATGATCAGACCAGAGTCCGATCATGGTTGTGCACGGGCTCTGTACATCACCGGCCGCCACTCCTCGGCTTCCAGTGATCCAAAAACATATTTCTGTTGATGCAAAAAAATCCCAAATAGGGCTCAGAGGACTAGTGGTTATGCCACCTAGGTTTGCACAGCGATTTGTGTCGGTTAGGTTCAGTGTGTGTGCTGTTGTGCACGTTTCCCCAAAGAAAAAAGCAGTGAAAGTACCACTTCATCGGTATAGACGAAGGAAATAATTTTTCTTTGGCTCTCTACGTCACCCATTCTCATGACGGAGGCCTAAATGTGGACGTCCAGGCCTTTGCGCAACGTTTCGGACTCTCTAGTCCTTCTTCAGGCGAGCTCTGGACACAAAATGGCTGGAATACTTCACAGCAGCCATGTGCTGTTTCTAAGTGGGCGTGTCCCCACACACACACACACACCAAATCACTCAATATCACGTATATTGTGTTTAAAAAATAAATAAGCTGTTTTAAGCTGTTGTTCTTACTCTTTTAAGTGTATTTAATATTTTTGCATCCCCAGAAAATGTCCTCAGAGTCCCCGGTCACCAAGGAGAGGTCCATAGCTGCAGGCGCTGGCTTCGGTTAGGGAGTAAAAAATCCAATGATCAGACCAGAGTCCGATCATGGTTGTGCACGGGCTCTGTACATCACCGGCCGCCACTCCTCGGCTTCCAGTGATCCAAAAACATATTTCTGTTGATGCAAAAAAATCCCAAATAGGGCTCAGAGGACTAGTGGTTATGCCACCTAGGTTTGCACAGCGATTTGTGTCGGTTAGGTTCAGTGTGTGTGCTGTTGTGCACGTTTCCCCAAAGAAAAAAGCAGTGAAAGTACCACTTCATCGGTATAGACGAAGGAAATAATTTTTCTTTGGCTCTCTACGTCACCCATTCTCATGACGGAGGCCTAAATGTGGACGTCCAGGCCTTTGCGCAACGTTTCGGACTCTCTAGTCCTTCTTCAGGCGAGCTCTGGACACAAAATGGCTGGAATACTTCACAGCAGCCATGTGCTGTTTCTAAGTGGGCGTGTCCCCACACACACACACACACCAAATCACTCAATATCACGTATATTGTGTTTAAAAAATAAATAAGCTGTTTTAAGCTGTTGTTCTTACTCTTTTAAGTGTATTTAATATTTTTGCATCCCCAGAAAATGTCCTCAGAGTCCCCGGTCACCAAGGAGAGGTCCATAGCTGCAGGCGCTGGCTTCGGTTAGGGAGTAAAAAATCCAATGATCAGACCAGAGTCCGATCATGGTTGTGCACGGGCTCTGTACATCACCGGCCGCCACTCCTCGGCTTCCAGTGATCCAAAAACATATTTCTGTTGATGCAAAAAAATCCCAAATAGGGCTCAGAGGACTAGTGGTTATGCCACCTAGGTTTGCACAGCGATTTGTGTCGGTTAGGTTCAGTGTGTGTGCTGTTGTGCACGTTTCCCCAAAGAAAAAAGCAGTGAAAGTACCACTTCATCGGTATAGACGAAGGAAATAATTTTTCTTTGGCTCTCTACGTCACCCATTCTCATGACGGAGGCCTAAATGTGGACGTCCAGGCCTTTGCGCAACGTTTCGGACTCTCTAGTCCTTCTTCAGGCGAGCTCTGGACACAAAATGGCTGGAATACTTCACAGCAGCCATGTGCTGTTTCTAAGTGGGCGTGTCCCCACACACACACACACACCAAATCACTCAATATCACGTATATTGTGTTTAAAAAATAAATAAGCTGTTTTAAGCTGTTGTTCTTACTCTTTTAAGTGTATTTAATATTTTTGCATCCCCAGAAAATGTCCTCAGAGTCCCCGGTCACCAAGGAGAGGTCCATAGCTGCAGGCGCTGGCTTCGGTTAGGGAGTAAAAAATCCAATGATCAGACCAGAGTCCGATCATGGTTGTGCACGGGCTCTGTACATCACCGGCCGCCACTCCTCGGCTTCCAGTGATCCAAAAACATATTTCTGTTGATGCAAAAAAATCCCAAATAGGGCTCAGAGGACTAGTGGTTATGCCACCTAGGTTTGCACAGCGATTTGTGTCGGTTAGGTTCAGTGTGTGTGCTGTTGTGCACGTTTCCCCAAAGAAAAAAGCAGTGAAAGTACCACTTCATCGGTATAGACGAAGGAAATAATTTTTCTTTGGCTCTCTACGTCACCCATTCTCATGACGGAGGCCTAAATGTGGACGTCCAGGCCTTTGCGCAACGTTTCGGACTCTCTAGTCCTTCTTCAGGCGAGCTCTGGACACAAAATGGCTGGAATACTTCACAGCAGCCATGTGCTGTTTCTAAGTGGGCGTGTCCCCACACACACACACACACCAAATCACTCAATATCACGTATATTGTGTTTAAAAAATAAATAAGCTGTTTTAAGCTGTTGTTCTTACTCTTTTAAGTGTATTTAATATTTTTGCATCCCCAGAAAATGTCCTCAGAGTCCCCGGTCACCAAGGAGAGGTCCATAGCTGCAGGCGCTGGCTTCGGTTAGGGAGTAAAAAATCCAATGATCAGACCAGAGTCCGATCATGGTTGTGCACGGGCTCTGTACATCACCGGCCGCCACTCCTCGGCTTCCAGTGATCCAAAAACATATTTCTGTTGATGCAAAAAAATCCCAAATAGGGCTCAGAGGACTAGTGGTTATGCCACCTAGGTTTGCACAGCGATTTGTGTCGGTTAGGTTCAGTGTGTGTGCTGTTGTGCACGTTTCCCCAAAGAAAAAAGCAGTGAAAGTACCACTTCATCGGTATAGACGAAGGAAATAATTTTTCTTTGGCTCTCTACGTCACCCATTCTCATGACGGAGGCCTAAATGTGGACGTCCAGGCCTTTGCGCAACGTTTCGGACTCTCTAGTCCTTCTTCAGGCGAGCTCTGGACACAAAATGGCTGGAATACTTCACAGCAGCCATGTGCTGTTTCTAAGTGGGCGTGTCCCCACACACACACACACACCAAATCACTCAATATCACGTATATTGTGTTTAAAAAATAAATAAGCTGTTTTAAGCTGTTGTTCTTACTCTTTTAAGTGTATTTAATATTTTTGCATCCCCAGAAAATGTCCTCAGAGTCCCCGGTCACCAAGGAGAGGTCCATAGCTGCAGGCGCTGGCTTCGGTTAGGGAGTAAAAAATCCAATGATCAGACCAGAGTCCGATCATGGTTGTGCACGGGCTCTGTACATCACCGGCCGCCACTCCTCGGCTTCCAGTGATCCAAAAACATATTTCTGTTGATGCAAAAAAATCCCAAATAGGGCTCAGAGGACTAGTGGTTATGCCACCTAGGTTTGCACAGCGATTTGTGTCGGTTAGGTTCAGTGTGTGTGCTGTTGTGCACGTTTCCCCAAAGAAAAAAGCAGTGAAAGTACCACTTCATCGGTATAGACGAAGGAAATAATTTTTCTTTGGCTCTCTACGTCACCCATTCTCATGACGGAGGCCTAAATGTGGACGTCCAGGCCTTTGCGCAACGTTTCGGACTCTCTAGTCCTTCTTCAGGCGAGCTCTGGACACAAAATGGCTGGAATACTTCACAGCAGCCATGTGCTGTTTCTAAGTGGGCGTGTCCCCACACACACACACACACCAAATCACTCAATATCACGTATATTGTGTTTAAAAAATAAATAAGCTGTTTTAAGCTGTTGTTCTTACTCTTTTAAGTGTATTTAATATTTTTGCATCCCCAGAAAATGTCCTCAGAGTCCCCGGTCACCAAGGAGAGGTCCATAGCTGCAGGCGCTGGCTTCGGTTAGGGAGTAAAAAATCCAATGATCAGACCAGAGTCCGATCATGGTTGTGCACGGGCTCTGTACATCACCGGCCGCCACTCCTCGGCTTCCAGTGATCCAAAAACATATTTCTGTTGATGCAAAAAAATCCCAAATAGGGCTCAGAGGACTAGTGGTTATGCCACCTAGGTTTGCACAGCGATTTGTGTCGGTTAGGTTCAGTGTGTGTGCTGTTGTGCACGTTTCCCCAAAGAAAAAAGCAGTGAAAGTACCACTTCATCGGTATAGACGAAGGAAATAATTTTTCTTTGGCTCTCTACGTCACCCATTCTCATGACGGAGGCCTAAATGTGGACGTCCAGGCCTTTGCGCAACGTTTCGGACTCTCTAGTCCTTCTTCAGGCGAGCTCTGGACACAAAATGGCTGGAATACTTCACAGCAGCCATGTGCTGTTTCTAAGTGGGCGTGTCCCCACACACACACACACACCAAATCACTCAATATCACGTATATTGTGTTTAAAAAATAAATAAGCTGTTTTAAGCTGTTGTTCTTACTCTTTTAAGTGTATTTAATATTTTTGCATCCCCAGAAAATGTCCTCAGAGTCCCCGGTCACCAAGGAGAGGTCCATAGCTGCAGGCGCTGGCTTCGGTTAGGGAGTAAAAAATCCAATGATCAGACCAGAGTCCGATCATGGTTGTGCACGGGCTCTGTACATCACCGGCCGCCACTCCTCGGCTTCCAGTGATCCAAAAACATATTTCTGTTGATGCAAAAAAATCCCAAATAGGGCTCAGAGGACTAGTGGTTATGCCACCTAGGTTTGCACAGCGATTTGTGTCGGTTAGGTTCAGTGTGTGTGCTGTTGTGCACGTTTCCCCAAAGAAAAAAGCAGTGAAAGTACCACTTCATCGGTATAGACGAAGGAAATAATTTTTCTTTGGCTCTCTACGTCACCCATTCTCATGACGGAGGCCTAAATGTGGACGTCCAGGCCTTTGCGCAACGTTTCGGACTCTCTAGTCCTTCTTCAGGCGAGCTCTGGACACAAAATGGCTGGAATACTTCACAGCAGCCATGTGCTGTTTCTAAGTGGGCGTGTCCCCACACACACACACACACCAAATCACTCAATATCACGTATATTGTGTTTAAAAAATAAATAAGCTGTTTTAAGCTGTTGTTCTTACTCTTTTAAGTGTATTTAATATTTTTGCATCCCCAGAAAATGTCCTCAGAGTCCCCGGTCACCAAGGAGAGGTCCATAGCTGCAGGCGCTGGCTTCGGTTAGGGAGTAAAAAATCCAATGATCAGACCAGAGTCCGATCATGGTTGTGCACGGGCTCTGTACATCACCGGCCGCCACTCCTCGGCTTCCAGTGATCCAAAAACATATTTCTGTTGATGCAAAAAAATCCCAAATAGGGCTCAGAGGACTAGTGGTTATGCCACCTAGGTTTGCACAGCGATTTGTGTCGGTTAGGTTCAGTGTGTGTGCTGTTGTGCACGTTTCCCCAAAGAAAAAAGCAGTGAAAGTACCACTTCATCGGTATAGACGAAGGAAATAATTTTTCTTTGGCTCTCTACGTCACCCATTCTCATGACGGAGGCCTAAATGTGGACGTCCAGGCCTTTGCGCAACGTTTCGGACTCTCTAGTCCTTCTTCAGGCGAGCTCTGGACACAAAATGGCTGGAATACTTCACAGCAGCCATGTGCTGTTTCTAAGTGGGCGTGTCCCCACACACACACACACACCAAATCACTCAATATCACGTATATTGTGTTTAAAAAATAAATAAGCTGTTTTAAGCTGTTGTTCTTACTCTTTTAAGTGTATTTAATATTTTTGCATCCCCAGAAAATGTCCTCAGAGTCCCCGGTCACCAAGGAGAGGTCCATAGCTGCAGGCGCTGGCTTCGGTTAGGGAGTAAAAAATCCAATGATCAGACCAGAGTCCGATCATGGTTGTGCACGGGCTCTGTACATCACCGGCCGCCACTCCTCGGCTTCCAGTGATCCAAAAACATATTTCTGTTGATGCAAAAAAATCCCAAATAGGGCTCAGAGGACTAGTGGTTATGCCACCTAGGTTTGCACAGCGATTTGTGTCGGTTAGGTTCAGTGTGTGTGCTGTTGTGCACGTTTCCCCAAAGAAAAAAGCAGTGAAAGTACCACTTCATCGGTATAGACGAAGGAAATAATTTTTCTTTGGCTCTCTACGTCACCCATTCTCATGACGGAGGCCTAAATGTGGACGTCCAGGCCTTTGCGCAACGTTTCGGACTCTCTAGTCCTTCTTCAGGCGAGCTCTGGACACAAAATGGCTGGAATACTTCACAGCAGCCATGTGCTGTTTCTAAGTGGGCGTGTCCCCACACACACACACACACCAAATCACTCAATATCACGTATATTGTGTTTAAAAAATAAATAAGCTGTTTTAAGCTGTTGTTCTTACTCTTTTAAGTGTATTTAATATTTTTGCATCCCCAGAAAATGTCCTCAGAGTCCCCGGTCACCAAGGAGAGGTCCATAGCTGCAGGCGCTGGCTTCGGTTAGGGAGTAAAAAATCCAATGATCAGACCAGAGTCCGATCATGGTTGTGCACGGGCTCTGTACATCACCGGCCGCCACTCCTCGGCTTCCAGTGATCCAAAAACATATTTCTGTTGATGCAAAAAAATCCCAAATAGGGCTCAGAGGACTAGTGGTTATGCCACCTAGGTTTGCACAGCGATTTGTGTCGGTTAGGTTCAGTGTGTGTGCTGTTGTGCACGTTTCCCCAAAGAAAAAAGCAGTGAAAGTACCACTTCATCGGTATAGACGAAGGAAATAATTTTTCTTTGGCTCTCTACGTCACCCATTCTCATGACGGAGGCCTAAATGTGGACGTCCAGGCCTTTGCGCAACGTTTCGGACTCTCTAGTCCTTCTTCAGGCGAGCTCTGGACACAAAATGGCTGGAATACTTCACAGCAGCCATGTGCTGTTTCTAAGTGGGCGTGTCCCCACACACACACACACACCAAATCACTCAATATCACGTATATTGTGTTTAAAAAATAAATAAGCTGTTTTAAGCTGTTGTTCTTACTCTTTTAAGTGTATTTAATATTTTTGCATCCCCAGAAAATGTCCTCAGAGTCCCCGGTCACCAAGGAGAGGTCCATAGCTGCAGGCGCTGGCTTCGGTTAGGGAGTAAAAAATCCAATGATCAGACCAGAGTCCGATCATGGTTGTGCACGGGCTCTGTACATCACCGGCCGCCACTCCTCGGCTTCCAGTGATCCAAAAACATATTTCTGTTGATGCAAAAAAATCCCAAATAGGGCTCAGAGGACTAGTGGTTATGCCACCTAGGTTTGCACAGCGATTTGTGTCGGTTAGGTTCAGTGTGTGTGCTGTTGTGCACGTTTCCCCAAAGAAAAAAGCAGTGAAAGTACCACTTCATCGGTATAGACGAAGGAAATAATTTTTCTTTGGCTCTCTACGTCACCCATTCTCATGACGGAGGCCTAAATGTGGACGTCCAGGCCTTTGCGCAACGTTTCGGACTCTCTAGTCCTTCTTCAGGCGAGCTCTGGACACAAAATGGCTGGAATACTTCACAGCAGCCATGTGCTGTTTCTAAGTGGGCGTGTCCCCACACACACACACACACCAAATCACTCAATATCACGTATATTGTGTTTAAAAAATAAATAAGCTGTTTTAAGCTGTTGTTCTTACTCTTTTAAGTGTATTTAATATTTTTGCATCCCCAG